>NW_027639516.1:0-107000 GCF_949606895.1 Notothenia rossii | reverse complement strand
TCCATTCGCTTCGTCTTGATCTGTAGATGTTATTTAATGTCTCAGTTGTTCATTTTGATGGAGGAAAATATGTACATTTAGTGAATTCAGAGTTTCTAAGATGCAAAAGTAGGCATGTTTGAGTACTCAGGTCCAGTGGCTCACTGCGTTAATGCTCGCCCCTGGATGCGGTTGGTCGCGTGTTCGAATCCATGCTGTGGCATACTTTTTTTCATTTTCACCCTTTTTCTATGGATCTCCAAAAAGTGATCTTTTACATTTTCTGAGTCTGGAGGAATTCAAGGGGAGTTTTCAGGGGAATGCGTTCTCTCTGCCATCTCCTCCCTGTGTGTGTGTTGCTGCATGCAGCAGCTGCGTGTGTGTGTGTAAACTGCCCCTCCCCTTCGCAAGCAGGCGGGGGAGAGAGAGATGTTTCGTCTCGATGTACACATGCTATGACTCCGGGGGTACCTCCATTCGCTTCGTCTTGATCTGTTGATGTTATTTCATGTCTCGTTTGTCCATTGTGACGGTGGGAAAGCCAGGGAAATGTCCCGGATATATACTGATACATCTTTGTAACAGTATTTTCCTGCGATCACAGCTGTTCACAGCTACGAGGCTGGGACTTCTTCCATTCGCTTCGTCTTGATCTGTAGATGTTATTTAATGTCTCATTTGTTCATTTTGATGGAGAAAAAGTTGTACATTTAGTGAATTCAGAGTGTCTAAGCTGCACAAGTAGGCGTGTTTGAGTACTCAGGTCCAGTGGCTCACTGTGTTAACGCTCGCCCCTGGATGCGGTTGGTCGCGTGTTCGAATCCATGCTGTGGTGTACTTTTTTTCATTTTCACCCTTTTTCTATGGATCTCCAAAAAGTCAACTTTGACTTTTTCTGAGTCTGGAGGAATTCAAGGGGAGTTTTCAAGGGACTCTACCCGCCTTATGAGGCACTATTTTCGAATGCTTTTTTCCATTTTCACCCTTTTTCTATGGATCTCCAAAAAGTGAACTTTTACATTTTCTGAGTCTGGAGGAATTCAAGGGGAGTTTTCAGGGGAGTGCGTTCTCTCTGCCATCTCCTCCCTGTGTGTGCGTTGCTGCATGCAGCAGCTGTGTGTGTGTGTGTAAACTGCCCCTCCCCCTCGCAAGCAGGCGGGGGAGAGAGAGATGTTTCGTCTCGATTTACACATGCTATGACTCCGGGGGTACTTCCATTCGCTTCGTCTTGATCTGTTGATGTTATTTCATGTCTTGTTTGTCCATTGTGACGGTGGGAAAGCCAGGGAAATGTCCCGGAGATATACTGAGAAATCTTTGTAACAGCATTTTCCTGCGATCACAGCTGTTCGCAGCTACGAGGCTGGGACCGCTTCCATTCGCTTCGTCTTGATCTGTAGATGTTATTTAATGTCTCAGTTGTTCATTTTGATGGAGAAAAAGTTGTACATTTAGTGAATTCAGAGTTTCTAAGATGCAAAAGTAGGCATGTTTGAGTACTCAGGTCCAGTGGCTCACTGCGTTAATGCTCGCCCCTGGATGCGGTTGGTCGCGTGTTCGAATCCATGCTGTGGTGTACTTTTTTTCATTTTCACCCTTTTTCTATGGATCTCCAAAAAGTCAACTTTGACTTTTTCTGAGTCTGGAGGAATTCAAGGGGAGTTTTCAAGGGACTCTACCCGCCTTATGAGGCACTATTTTCGAATACTTTTTTCCATTTTCACCCTTTTTCTATGGATCTCCAAAAAGTGAACTTTTACATTTTCTGAGACTGGAGGAATTCAAGGGGAGTTTTCAGGGGAGTGCGTTCTCTCTGCCATCTCCTCCCTGTGTGTGCGTTGCTGCATGCAGCAGCTGTGTGTGTGTGTAAACTGCCCCTCCCCCTCGCAAGCAGGCGGGGGAGAGAGAGATGTTTCGTCTCGATTTACACATGCTATGACTCCGGGGGTACCTCCATTCGCTTCGTCTTGATCTGTTGATGTTATTTCATGTCTCGTTTGTCCATTGTGATGGTGGGAAAGCCAGGGAAATGTCCCGGAGATATACTGAGAAATCTTTGAAACAGCATTTTCCTGCGATCACAGCTGTTCGCAGCTACGAGGCTGGGACCGCTTCCATTCGCTTCGTCTTGATCTGTAGATGTTATTTAATGTCTCAGTTGTTCATTTTGATGGAGAAAAAGTTGTACATTTAGTGAATTCAGAGTTTCTAAGATGCACAAGTAGCCATGTTTGAGTACTCAGGTCCAGTGGCTCACTGCGTTAACGCTCGCCCCTGGATGCGGTTGGTCGCGTGTTCGAATCCATGCTGTGGTGTACTTTTTTTCATTTTCACCCTTTTTCTATGGATCTCCAAAAAGTCAACTTTGACTTTTTCTGAGTCTGGAGGAATTCAAGGGGAGTTTTCAAGGGACTCTACCAGCCTTATGAGGCACTATTTTCGAATACTTTTTTCCATTTTCACCCTTTTTCTATGGATCTCCAAAAAGTGAACTTTTACATTTTCTGAGTCTGGAGGAATTCAAGGGGAGTTTTCAGGGGAGTGCATTCTCTCTGCCATCTCCTCCCTGTGTGTGCGTTGCTGCATGCAGCAGCTGCGTGTGTGTGTGTAAACTGCCCCTCCCCTTCGCAAGCAGGCGGGGGAGAGAGAGATGTTTCGTCTCGATGTACACATGCTATGACTCCGGGGGTACCTCCATTCGCTTCGTCTTGATCTGTTGATGTTATTTCATGTCTCGTTTGTCCATTGTGACGGTGGGAAAGCCAGGGAAATGTCCCGGAGATATACTGATACATCTTTGTAACAGTATTTTCCTGCGATCACAGCTGTTCACAGCTACGAGGCTGGGACTTCTTCCATTCGCTTCGTCTTGATCTTTAGATGTTATTTAATGTCTCATTTGTTCATTTTGATGGAGAAAAAGTTGTACATTTAGTGAATTCAGAGTGTCTAAGCTGCACAAGTAGGCGTGTTTGAGTACTCAGGTCCAGTGGCTCACTGTGTTAACGCTCGCCCCTGGATGCGGTTGGTCGCGTGTTCGAATCCATGCTGTGGTGTACTTTTTTTCATTTTCACCCTTTTTCTATGGATCTCCAAAAAGTCAACTTTGACTTTTTCTGAGTCTGGAGGAATTCAAGGGGAGTTTTCAAGGGACTCTACCCGCCTTATGAGGCACTATTTTCGAATGCTTTTTTCCATTTTCACCCTTTTTCTATGGATCTCCAAAAAGTGAACTTTTACATTTTCTGAGTCTGGAGGAATTCAAGGGGAGTTTTCAGGGGAGTGCGTTCTCTCTGCCATCTCCTCCCTGTGTGTGCGTTGCTGCATGCAGCAGCTGTGTGTGTGTGTAAACTGCCCCTCCCCCTCGCAAGCAGGCGGGGGAGAGAGAGATGTTTCGTCTCGATTTACACATGCTATGACTCCGGGGGTACTTCCATTCGCTTCGTCTTGATCTGTTGATGTTATTTCCTGTCTTGTTTGTCCATTGTGACGGTGGGAAAGCCAGGGAAATGTCCCGGAGATATACTGAGAAATCTTTGTAACAGCATTTTCCTGCGATCACAGCTGTTCGCAGCTACGAGGCTGGGACCGCTTCCATTCGCTTCGTCTTGATCTGTAGATGTTATTTAATGTCTCAGTTGTTCATTTTGATGGAGGAAAAGTTGTACATTTAGTGAATTCAGAGTTTCTAAGATGCAAAAGTAGGCATGTTTGAGTACTCAGGTCCAGTGGCTCACTGCGTTAATGCTCGCCCCTGGATGCGGTTGGTCGCGTGTTCGAATCCATGCTGTGGCATACTTTTTTTCATTTTCACCCTTTTTCTATGGATCTCCAAAAAGTGATCTTTTACATTTTCTGAGTCTGGAGGAATTCAAGGGGAGTTTTCAGGGGAGTGCGTTCTCTCTGCCATCTCCTCCCTGTGTGTGTGTTGTTGCATGCAGCAGCTGCGTGTGTGTGTAAACTGCCCCTCCCCCTCGCAAGCAGGCGGGGGAGAGAGAGATGTTTCGTCTCGATTTACACATGCTATGACTCCGGGGGTACCTCCATTCGCTTCGTCTTGATCTGTTGATGTTATTTCATGTCTCGTTTGTCCATTGTGACGGTGGGAAAGCCAGGGAAATGTCCCGGAGATATACTGAGAAATCTTTGTAACAGCATTTTCCTGCGATCACAGCTGTTCGCAGCTACGAGGCTGGGACCGCTTCCATTCGCTTCGTCTTGATCTGTAGATGTTATTTCATGTCTCATTTGTTCATGTTGATGGAGAAAAAGTTGTACATTTAGTAAATTCAGAGTGTCTAAGATGCACAAGTAGGCATGTTTGAGTACTCAGGTCCAGTGGCTCACTGCGTTAACGCTCGCCCCTGGATGCGGTTGGTCCCGTGTTCGAATCCATGCTGTGGTGTTCTTTTTTTCATTTTCACCCTTTTTCTATGGATCTCCAAAAAGTCAACTTTGACTTTTTCTGAGTCTGGAGGAATTCAAGGGGAGTTTTCAAGGGACTCTACCCGCCTTATGAGGCACTATTTTCGAATACTTTTTTTCATTTTCACCCTTTTTCTATGGATCTCCAAAAAGTGATCTTTTACATTTTCTGAGTCTGGAGGAATTCAAGGGGAGTTTTCAGGGGAGTGCGTTCTCTCTGCCATCTCCTCCCTGTGTGTGTGTTGCTGCATGCAGCAGCTGCGTGTGTGTGTAAACTGCCCCTCCCCCTCGCAAGCAGGCGGGGGAGAGAGAGATGTTTCGTCTCGATTTACACATGCTATGACTCCGGGGGTATCTCCATTCGCTTCGTCTTGATCTGTTGATGTTATTTCATGTCTCGTTTGTCCATTGTGACGGTGGGAAAGCCAGGGAAATGTCCCGGAGATATACTGAGAAATCTTTGTTACAGTATTTTCCTGCGATCACAGCTGTTCACAGCTACGAGGCTGGGACCGCTTCCATTCGCTTCGTCTTGATCTGTAGATGTTATTTAATGTCTCATTTGTTCATTTTGATGGAGAAAAAGTTGTACATTTAGTGAATTCAGAGTTTCTAAGATGCACAAGTAGGCATGTTTGAGTACTCAGGTCCAGTGGCTCACTGCGTTAACGCTCGCCCCTGGATGCGGTTGGTCCCGTGTTCGAATCCATGCTGTGGTGTACTTTTTTTCATTTTCACCCTTTTTCTATGGATCTCCAAAAAGTCAACTTTGACTTTTTCTGAGTCTGGAGGAATTCAAGGGGAGTTTTCAAGGGACTCTACCCGCCTTATGAGGCACTATTTTCGAATACTTTTTTCCATTTTCACCCTTTTTCTATGGATCTCCAAAAAGTGATCTTTTACATTTTCTGAGTCTGGAGGAATTCAAGGGGAGTTTTCAGGGGAGTGCGTTCTCTCTGCCATCTCCTCCCTATGTGTGTGCTGCTGCATGCAGCAGCTGCGTGGATGTGTAAACTGCCCCTCCCCCTCGCAAGCAGGCGGGGGAGAGAGAGATGTTTCGTCTCGATTTACACATGCTATGACTCCGGGGGTACCTCCATTCGCTTCGTCTTGATCTGTTGATGTTATTTCATGTCTCGTTTGTCCATTGTGACGGTGGGAAAGCCAGGGAAATGTCCCGGAGATATACTGAGAAATCTTTGTAACAGCATTTTCCTGCGATCACAGCTGTTCACAGCTACGAGGCTGGGACCGCTTCCATTCGCTTCGTCTTGATCTGTAGATGTTATTTAATGTCTCATTTGTTCATTTTGATGGAGAAAATGTTGTACATTTAGTGAATTCAGAGTTTCTAAGATGCAAAAGTAGGCATGTTTGAGTACTCAGGTCCAGTGGCTCACTGCGTTAATGCTCGCCCCTGGATGCGGTTGGTCGCGTGTTCGAATCCATGCTGTGGCATACTTTTTTTCATTTTCACCCTTTTTCTATGGATCTCCAAAAAGTCAACTTTGACTTTTTCTGAGTCTGGAGGAATTCAAGGGGAGTTTTCAAGGGACTCTACCCGCCTTATGAGGCACTATTTTCGAATACTTTTTTCCATTTTCACCCTTTTTCTATGGATCTCCAAAAAGTGATCTTTTACATTTTCTGAGTCTGGAGGAATTCAAGGGGAGTTTTCAGGGGAGTGCGTTCTCTCTGCCATCTCCTCCCTGTGTGTGTGTTGCTGCATGCAGCAGCTGCGTGTGTGTGTAAACTGCCCCTCCCCCTCGCAAGCAGGCGGGGGAGAGAGAGATGTTTCGTCTCCATTTACACATGCTATGACTCCGGGGGTATCTCCATTCGCTTCGTCTTGATCTGTTGATGTTATTTCATGTCTCGTTTGTCCATTGTGACGGTGGGAAAGCCAGGGAAATGTCCCGGAGATATACTGAGAAATCTTTGTTACAGTATTTTCCTGCGATCACAGCTGTTCACAGCTACGAGGCTGGGACCGCTTCCATTCGCTTCGTCTTGATCTGTAGATGTTATTTAATGTCTCATTTGTTCATTTTGATGGAGAAAAAGTTGTACATTTAGTGAATTCAGAGTTTCTAAGATGCACAAGTAGGCATGTTTGAGTACTCAGGTCCAGTGGCTCACTGCGTTAACGCTCGCCCCTGGATGCGGTTGGTCCCGTGTTCGAATCCATGCTGTGGCATACTTTTTTTCATTTTCACCCTTTTTCTATGGATCTCCAAAAAGTGATCTTTTACATTTTCTGAGTCTGGAGGAATTCAAGGGGAGTTTTCAGGGGAGTGCGTTCTCTCTGCCATCTCCTCCCTATGTGTGTGCTGCTGCATGCAGCAGCTGCGTGGATGTGTAAACTGCCCCTCCCCCTCGCAAGCAGGCGGGGGAGAGAGAGATGTTTCGTCTCGATTTACACATGCTATGACTCCGGGGGTACCTCCATTCGCTTCGTCTTGATCTGTTGATGTTATTTCATGTCTCGTTTGTCCATTGTGACGGTGGGAAAGCCAGGGAAATGTCCCGGAGATATACTGAGAAATCTTTGTAACAGCATTTTCCTGCGATCACAGCTGTTCACAGCTACGAGGCTGGGACCGCTTCCCTTCGCTTCGTCTTGATCTGTAGATGTTATTTAATGTCTCATTTGTTCATTTTGATGGAGAAAATGTTGTACATTTAGTGAATTCAGAGTTTCTAAGATGCAAAAGTAGGCATGTTTGAGTACTCAGGTCCAGTGGCTCACTGCGTTAATGCTCGCCCCTGGATGCGGTTGGTCGCGTGTTCGAATCCATGCTGTGGCATACTTTTTTTCATTTTCACCCTTTTTCTATGGATCTCCAAAAAGTCAACTTTGACTTTTTCTGAGTCTGGAGGAATTCAAGGGGAGTTTTCAAGGGACTCTACCCGCCTTATGAGGCACTATTTTCGAATACTTTTTTCCATTTTCACCCTTTTTCTATGGATCTCCAAAAAGTGAACTTTTACATTTTCTGAGTCTGGAGGAATTCAAGGGGAGTTTTCAGGGGAGTGCGTTCTCTCTGCCATCTCCTCCCTGTGTGTGCGTTGCTGCATGCAGCAGCTGTGTGTGTGTGTAAACTGCCCCTCCCCCTCGCAAGCAGGCGGGGGAGAGAGAGATGTTTCGTCTCGATTTACACATGCTATGACTCCGGGGGTACTTCCATTCGCTTCGTCTTGATCTGTTGATGTTATTTCATGTCTTGTTTGTCCATTGTGACGGTGGGAAAGCCAGGGAAATGTCCCGGAGATATACTGAGAAATCTTTGTAACAGCATTTTCCTGCGATCACAGCTGTTCGCAGCTACGAGGCTGGGACCGCTTCCATTCGCTTCGTCTTGATCTGTAGATGTTATTTAATGTCTCAGTTGTTCATTTTGATGGAGAAAAAGTTGTACATTTAGTGAATTCAGAGTTTCTAAGATGCAAAAGTAGGCATGTTTGAGTACTCAGGTCCAGTGGCTCACTGCGTTAATGCTCGCCCCTGGATGCGGTTGGTCGCGTGTTCGAATCCATGCTGTGGCATACTTTTTTTCATTTTCACCCTTTTTCTATGGATCTCCAAAAAGTGATCTTTTACATTTTCTGAGTCTGGAGGAATTCAAGGGGAGTTTTCAGGGGAGTGCGTTCTCTCTGCCATCTCCTCCCTATGTGTGTGCTGCTGCATGCAGCAGCTGCGTGGATGTGTAAACTGCCCCTCCCCCTCGCAAGCAGGCGGGGGAGAGAGAGATGTTTCGTCTCGATTTACACATGCTATGACTCCGGGGGTACCTCCATTCGCTTCGTCTTGATCTGTTGATGTTATTTCATGTCTCGTTTGTCCATTGTGACGGTGGGAAAGCCAGGGAAATGTCCCGGAGATATACTGAGAAATCTTTGTAACAGCATTTTCCTGCGATCACAGCTGTTCACAGCTACGAGGCTGGGACCGCTTCCCTTCGCTTCGTCTTGATCTGTAGATGTTATTTAATGTCTCATTTGTTCATTTTGATGGAGAAAATGTTGTACATTTAGTGAATTCAGAGTTTCTAAGATGCAAAAGTAGGCATGTTTGAGTACTCAGGTCCAGTGGCTCACTGCGTTAATGCTCGCCCCTGGATGCGGTTGGTCGCGTGTTCGAATCCATGCTGTGGCATACTTTTTTTCATTTTCACCCTTTTTCTATGGATCTCCAAAAAGTCAACTTTGACTTTTTCTGAGTCTGGAGGAATTCAAGGGGAGTTTTCAAGGGACTCTACCCGCCTTATGAGGCACTATTTTCGAATACTTTTTTCCATTTTCACCCTTTTTCTATGGATCTCCAAAAAGTGAACTTTTACATTTTCTGAGTCTGGAGGAATTCAAGGGGAGTTTTCAGGGGAGTGCGTTCTCTCTGCCATCTCCTCCCTGTGTGTGCGTTGCTGCATGCAGCAGCTGTGTGTGTGTGTAAACTGCCCCTCCCCCTCGCAAGCAGGCGGGGGAGAGAGAGATGTTTCGTCTCGATTTACACATGCTATGACTCCGGGGGTACTTCCATTCGCTTCGTCTTGATCTGTTGATGTTATTTCCTGTCTTGTTTGTCCATTGTGACGGTGGGAAAGCCAGGGAAATGTCCCGGAGATATACTGAGAAATCTTTGTAACAGCATTTTCCTGCGATCACAGCTGTTCGCAGCTACGAGGCTGGGACCGCTTCCATTCGCTTCGTCTTGATCTGTAGATGTTATTTAATGTCTCAGTTGTTCATTTTGATGGAGGAAAAGTTGTACATTTAGTGAATTCAGAGTGTCTAAGATGCAAAAGTAGGCATGTTTGAGTACTCAGGTCCAGTGGCTCACTGCGTTAATGCTCGCCCCTGGATGCGGTTGGTCGCGTGTTCGAATCCATGCTGTGGCATACTTTTTTTCATTTTCACCCTTTTTCTATGGATCTCCAAAAAGTGATCTTTTACATTTTCTGAGTCTGGAGGAATTCAAGGGGAGTTTTCAGGGGAGTGCGTTCTCTCTGCCATCTCCTCCCTGTGTGTGTGTTGTTGCATGCAGCAGCTGCGTGTGTGTGTAAACTGCCCCTCCCCCTCGCAAGCAGGCGGGGGAGAGAGAGATGTTTCGTCTCGATTTACACATGCTATGACTCCGGGGGTACCTCCATTCGCTTCGTCTTGATCTGTTGATGTTATTTCATGTCTCGTTTGTCCATTGTGACGGTGGGAAAGCCAGGGAAATGTCCCGGAGATATACTGAGAAATCTTTGTAACAGCATTTTCCTGCGATCACAGCTGTTCGCAGCTACGAGGCTGGGACCGCTTCCATTCGCTTCGTCTTGATCTGTAGATGTTATTTAATGTCTCATTTGTTCATTTTGATGGAGAAAAAGTTGTACATTTAGTGAATTCAGAGTTTCTAAGATGCACAAGTAGGCATGTTTGAGTACTCAGGTCCAGTGGCTCACTGCGTTAACGCTCGCCCCTGGATGCGGTTGGTCCCGTGTTCGAATCCATGCTGTGGTGTACTTTTTTTCATTTTCACCCTTTTTCTATGGATCTCCAAAAAGTCAACTTTGACTTTTTCTGAGTCTGGAGGAATTCAAGGGGAGTTTTCAAGGGACTCTACCCGCCTTATGAGGCACTATTTTCGAATACTTTTTTCCATTTTCACCCTTTTTCTATGGATCTCCAAAAAGTGAACTTTTACATTTTCTGAGTCTGGAGGAATTCAAGGGGAGTTTTCAGGGGAGTGCGTTCTCTCTGCCATCTCCTCCCTGTGTGTGCGTGGCTGCATGCAGCAGCTGTGTGTGTGTGTAAACTGCCCCTCCCCCTCGCAAGCAGGCGGGGGAGAGAGAGATGTTTCGTCTCGATTTACACATATTATGACTCCGGGGGTACTTCCATTCGCTTCGTCTTGATCTGTTGATGTTATTTCATGTCTTGTTTGTCCATTGTGACGGTGGGAAAGCCAGGGAAATGTCCCGGAGATATACTGAGAAATCTTTGTAACAGCATTTTCCTGCGATCACAGCTGTTCGCAGCTACGAGGCTGGGACCGCTTCCATTCGCTTCGTCTTGATCTGTAGATGTTATTTAATGTCTCAGTTGTTCATTTTGATGGAGAAAAAGTTGTACATTTAGTGAATTCAGAGTTTCTAAGATGCAAAAGTAGGCATGTTTGAGTACTCAGGTCCAGTGGCTCACTGCGTTAATGCTCGCCCCTGGATGCGGTTGGTCGCGTGTTCGAATCCATGCTGTGGCATACTTTTTTTCATTTTCACCCTTTTTCTATGGATCTCCAAAAAGTGATCTTTTACATTTTCTGAGTCTGGAGGAATTCAAGGGGAGTTTTCAGGGGAGTGCGTTCTCTCTGCCATCTCCTCCCTATGTGTGTGCTGCTGCATGCAGCAGCTGCGTGGATGTGTAAACTGCCCCTCCCCCTCGCAAGCAGGCGGGGGAGAGAGAGATGTTTCGTCTCGATTTACACATGCTATGACTCCGGGGGTACCTCCATTCGCTTCGTCTTGATCTGTTGATGTTATTTCATGTCTCGTTTGTCCATTGTGACGGTGGGAAAGCCAGGGAAATGTCCCGGAGATATACTGAGAAATCTTTGTAACAGCATTTTCCTGCGATCACAGCTGTTCACAGCTACGAGGCTGGGACCGCTTCCCTTCGCTTCGTCTTGATCTGTAGATGTTATTTAATGTCTCATTTGTTCATTTTGATGGAGAAAATGTTGTACATTTAGTGAATTCAGAGTTTCTAAGATGCAAAAGTAGGCATGTTTGAGTACTCAGGTCCAGTGGCTCACTGCGTTAATGCTCGCCCCTGGATGCGGTTGGTCGCGTGTTCGAATCCATGCTGTGGCATACTTTTTTTCATTTTCACCCTTTTTCTATGGATCTCCAAAAAGTCAACTTTGACTTTTTCTGAGTCTGGAGGAATTCAAGGGGAGTTTTCAAGGGACTCTACCCGCCTTATGAGGCACTATTTTCGAATACTTTTTTCCATTTTCACCCTTTTTCTATGGATCTCCAAAAAGTGAACTTTTACATTTTCTGAGTCTGGAGGAATTCAAGGGGAGTTTTCAGGGGAGTGCGTTCTCTCTGCCATCTCCTCCCTGTGTGTGCGTTGCTGCATGCAGCAGCTGTGTGTGTGTGTAAACTGCCCCTCCCCCTCGCAAGCAGGCGGGGGAGAGAGAGATGTTTCGTCTCGATTTACACATGCTATGACTCCGGGGGTACTTCCATTCGCTTCGTCTTGATCTGTTGATGTTATTTCATGTCTTGTTTGTCCATTGTGACGGTGGGAAAGCCAGGGAAATGTCCCGGAGATATACTGAGAAATCTTTGTAACAGCATTTTCCTGCGATCACAGCTGTTCGCAGCTACGAGGCTGGGACCGCTTCCATTCGCTTCGTCTTGATCTGTAGATGTTATTTAATGTCTCAGTTGTTCATTTTGATGGAGAAAAAGTTGTACATTTAGTGAATTCAGAGTTTCTAAGATGCAAAAGTAGGCATGTTTGAGTACTCAGGTCCAGTGGCTCACTGCGTTAATGCTCGCCCCTGGATGCGGTTGGTCGCGTGTTCGAATCCATGCTGTGGCATACTTTTTTTCATTTTCACCCTTTTTCTATGGATCTCCAAAAAGTGATCTTTTACATTTTCTGAGTCTGGAGGAATTCAAGGGGAGTTTTCAGGGGAGTGCGTTCTCTCTGCCATCTCCTCCCTATGTGTGTGCTGCTGCATGCAGCAGCTGCGTGGATGTGTAAACTGCCCCTCCCCCTCGCAAGCAGGCGGGGGAGAGAGAGATGTTTCGTCTCGATTTACACATGCTATGACTCCGGGGGTACCTCCATTCGCTTCGTCTTGATCTGTTGATGTTATTTCATGTCTCGTTTGTCCATTGTGACGGTGGGAAAGCCAGGGAAATGTCCCGGAGATATACTGAGAAATCTTTGTAACAGCATTTTCCTGCGATCACAGCTGTTCACAGCTACGAGGCTGGGACCGCTTCCCTTCGCTTCGTCTTGATCTGTAGATGTTATTTAATGTCTCATTTGTTCATTTTGATGGAGAAAATGTTGTACATTTAGTGAATTCAGAGTTTCTAAGATGCAAAAGTAGGCATGTTTGAGTACTCAGGTCCAGTGGCTCACTGCGTTAATGCTCGCCCCTGGATGCGGTTGGTCGCGTGTTCGAATCCATGCTGTGGCATACTTTTTTTCATTTTCACCCTTTTTCTATGGATCTCCAAAAAGTCAACTTTGACTTTTTCTGAGTCTGGAGGAATTCAAGGGGAGTTTTCAAGGGACTCTACCCGCCTTATGAGGCACTATTTTCGAATACTTTTTTCCATTTTCACCCTTTTTCTATGGATCTCCAAAAAGTGAACTTTTACATTTTCTGAGTCTGGAGGAATTCAAGGGGAGTTTTCAGGGGAGTGCGTTCTCTCTGCCATCTCCTCCCTGTGTGTGCGTTGCTGCATGCAGCAGCTGTGTGTGTGTGTAAACTGCCCCTCCCCCTCGCAAGCAGGCGGGGGAGAGAGAGATGTTTCGTCTCGATTTACACATGCTATGACTCCGGGGGTACTTCCATTCGCTTCGTCTTGATCTGTTGATGTTATTTCCTGTCTTGTTTGTCCATTGTGACGGTGGGAAAGCCAGGGAAATGTCCCGGAGATATACTGAGAAATCTTTGTAACAGCATTTTCCTGCGATCACAGCTGTTCGCAGCTACGAGGCTGGGACCGCTTCCATTCGCTTCGTCTTGATCTGTAGATGTTATTTAATGTCTCAGTTGTTCATTTTGATGGAGGAAAAGTTGTACATTTAGTGAATTCAGAGTGTCTAAGATGCAAAAGTAGGCATGTTTGAGTACTCAGGTCCAGTGGCTCACTGCGTTAATGCTCGCCCCTGGATGCGGTTGGTCGCGTGTTCGAATCCATGCTGTGGCATACTTTTTTTCATTTTCACCCTTTTTCTATGGATCTCCAAAAAGTGATCTTTTACATTTTCTGAGTCTGGAGGAATTCAAGGGGAGTTTTCAGGGGAGTGCGTTCTCTCTGCCATCTCCTCCCTGTGTGTGTGTTGTTGCATGCAGCAGCTGCGTGTGTGTGTAAACTGCCCCTCCCCCTCGCAAGCAGGCGGGGGAGAGAGAGATGTTTCGTCTCGATTTACACATGCTATGACTCCGGGGGTACCTCCATTCGCTTCGTCTTGATCTGTTGATGTTATTTCATGTCTCGTTTGTCCATTGTGACGGTGGGAAAGCCAGGGAAATGTCCCGGAGATATACTGAGAAATCTTTGTAACAGCATTTTCCTGCGATCACAGCTGTTCGCAGCTACGAGGCTGGGACCGCTTCCATTCGCTTCGTCTTGATCTGTAGATGTTATTTCATGTCTCATTTGTTCATGTTGATGGAGAAAAAGTTGTACATTTAGTAAATTCAGAGTGTCTAAGATGCACAAGTAGGCATGTTTGAGTACTCAGGTCCAGTGGCTCACTGTGTTAACGCTCGCCCCTGGATGCGGTTGGTCGCGTGTTCAAATCCATGCTGTGGCATTCTTTTTTTCATTTTCACCCTTTTTCTATGGATCTCCAAAAAGTCAACTTTGACTTTTTCTGAGTCTGGAGGAATTCAAGGGGAGTTTTCAAGGGACTCTACCCGCCTTATGAGGCACTATTTTCGAATACTTTTTTTCATTTTCACCCTTTTTCTATGGATCTCCAAAAAGTGATCTTTTACATTTTCTGAGTCTGGAGGAATTCAAGGGGAGTTTTCAGGGGAGTGCGTTCTCTCTGCCATCTCCTCCCTGTGTGTGTGTTGCTGCATGCAGCAGCTGCGTGTGTGTGTAAACTGCCCCTCCCCCTCGCAAGCAGGCGGGGGAGAGAGAGATGTTTCGTCTCGATTTACACATGCTATGACTCCGGGGGTATCTCCATTCGCTTCGTCTTGATCTGTTGATGTTATTTCATGTCTCGTTTGTCCATTGTGACGGTGGGAAAGCCAGGGAAATGTCCCGGAGATATACTGAGAAATCTTTGTAACAGCATTTTCCTGCGATCACAGCTGTTCGCAGCTACGAGGCTGGGACCGCTTCCATTCGCTTCGTCTTGATCTGTAGATGTTATTTAATGTCTCAGTTGTTCATTTTGATGGAGAAAAAGTTGTACATTTAGTGAATTCAGAGTTTCTAAGATGCAAAAGTAGGCATGTTTGAGTACTCAGGTCCAGTGGCTCACTGCGTTAATGCTCGCCCCTGGATGCGGTTGGTCGCGTGTTCGAATCCATGCTGTGGCATACTTTTTTTCATTTTCACCCTTTTTCTATGGATCTCCAAAAAGTGATCTTTTACATTTTCTGAGTCTGGAGGAATTCAAGGGGAGTTTTCAGGGGAGTGCGTTCTCTCTGCCATCTCCTCCCTATGTGTGTGCTGCTGCATGCAGCAGCTGCGTGGATGTGTAAACTGCCCCTCCCCCTCGCAAGCAGGCGGGGGAGAGAGAGATGTTTCGTCTCGATTTACACATGCTATGACTCCGGGGGTACCTCCATTCGCTTCGTCTTGATCTGTTGATGTTATTTCATGTCTCGTTTGTCCATTGTGACGGTGGGAAAGCCAGGGAAATGTCCCGGAGATATACTGAGAAATCTTTGTAACAGCATTTTCCTGCGATCACAGCTGTTCACAGCTACGAGGCTGGGACCGCTTCCATTCGCTTCGTCTTGATCTGTAGATGTTATTTAATGTCTCATTTGTTCATTTTGATGGAGAAAATGTTGTACATTTAGTGAATTCAGAGTTTCTAAGATGCAAAAGTAGGCATGTTTGAGTACTCAGGTCCAGTGGCTCACTGCGTTAATGCTCATCCCTGGATGCGGTTGGTCGCGTGTTCGAATCCATGCTGTGGCATACTTTTTTTCATTTTCACCCTTTTTCTATGGATCTCCAAAAAGTCAACTTTGACTTTTTCTGAGTCTGGAGGAATTCAAGGGGAGTTTTCAAGGGACTCTACCCGCCTTATGAGGCACTATTTTCGAATACTTTTTTCCATTTTCACCCTTTTTCTATGGATCTCCAAAAAGTGAACTTTTACATTTTCTGAGTCTGGAGGAATTCAAGGGGAGTTTTCAGGGGAGTGCGTTCTCTCTGCCATCTCCTCCCTGTGTGTGCGTTGCTGCATGCAGCAGCTGTGTGTGTGTGTAAACTGCCCCTCCCCCTCGCAAGCAGGCGGGGGAGAGAGAGATGTTTCGTCTCGATTTACACATGCTATGACTCCGGGGGTACTTCCATTCGCTTCGTCTTGATCTGTTGATGTTATTTCATGTCTTGTTTGTCCATTGTGACTGTGTGAAAGCCAGGGAAATGTCCCGGAGATATACTGAGAAATCTTTGTAACAGCATTTTCCTGCGATCACAGCTGTTCGCAGCTACGAGGCTGGGACCGCTTCCATTCGCTTCGTCTTGATCTGTAGATGTTATTTAATGTCTCAGTTGTTCATTTTGATGGAGGAAAAGTTGTACATTTAGTGAATTCAGAGTTTCTAAGATGCAAAAGTAGGCATGTTTGAGTACTCAGGTCCAGTGGCTCACTGCGTTAATGCTCGCCCCTGGATGCGGTTGGTCGCGTGTTCGAATCCATGCTGTGGCATTCTTTTTTTCATTTTCACCCTTTTTCTATGGATCTCCAAAAAGTCAACTTTGACTTTTTCTGAGTCTGGAGGAATTCAAGGGGAGTTTTCAAGGGACTCTACCCGCCTTATGAGGCACTATTTTCGAATGCTTTTTTCCATTTTCACCCTTTTTCTATGGATCTCCAAAAAGTGAACTTTTACATTTTCTGAGTCTGGAGGAATTCAAGGGGAGTTTTCAGGGGAGTGCGTTCTCTCTGCCATCTCCTCCCTGTGTGTGCGTGGCTGCATGCAGCAGCTGTGTGTGTGTGTAAACTGCCCCTCCCCCTCGCAAGCAGGCGGGGGAGAGAGAGATGTTTCGTCTCGATTTACACATATTATGACTCCGGGGGTACTTCCATTCGCTTCGTCTTGATCTGTTGATGTTATTTCATGTCTTGTTTGTCCATTGTGACGGTGGGAAAGCCAGGGAAATGTCCCGGAGATATACTGAGAAATCTTTGTAACAGCATTTTCCTGCGATCACAGCTGTTCGCAGCTACGAGGCTGGGACCGCTTCCATTTGCTTCGTCTTGATCTGTAGATGTTATTTAATGTCTCAGTTGTTCATTTTGATGGAGAAAAAGTTGTACATTTAGTGAATTCAGAGTTTCTAAGATGCAAAAGTAGGCATGTTTGAGTACTCAGGTCCAGTGGCTCACTGCGTTAATGCTCGCCCCTGGATGCGGTTGGTCGCGTGTTCGAATCCATGCTGTGGCATACTTTTTTTCATTTTCACCCTTTTTCTATGGATCTCCAAAAAGTCAACTTTGACTTTTTCTGAGTCTGGAGGAATTCAAGGGGAGTTTTCAAGGGACTCTACCCGCCTTATGAGGCACTATTTTCGAATACTTTTTTCCATTTTCACCCTTTTTCTATGGATCTCCAAAAAGTGAACTTTTACATTTTCTGAGTCTGGAGGAATTCAAGGGGAGTTTTCAGAGGAGTGCGTTCTCTCTGCCATCTCCTCCCTGTGTGTGCGTTGCTGCATGCAGCAGCTGTGTGTGTGTGTAAACTGCCCCTCCCCCTCGCAAGCAGGCGGGGGAGAGAGAGATGTTTCGTCTCGATTTACACATGCTATGACTCCGGGGGTACTTCCATTCGCTTCGTCTTGATCTGTTGATGTTATTTCATGTCTTGTTTGTCCATTGTGACGGTGGGAAAGCCAGGGAAATGTCCCGGAGATATACTGAGAAATCTTTGTAACAGCATTTTCCTGCGATCACAGCTGTTCGCAGCTACGAGGCTGGGACCGCTTCCATTCGCTTCGTCTTGATCTGTAGATGTTATTTAATGTCTCAGTTGTTCATTTTGATGGAGGAAAAGTTGTACATTTAGTGAATTCAGAGTTTCTAAGATGCAAAAGTAGGCATGTTTGAGTACTCAGGTCCAGTGGCTCACTGCGTTAATGCTCGCCCCTGGATGCGGTTGGTCGCGTGTTCGAATCCATGCTGTGGCATTCTTTTTTTCATTTTCACCCTTTTTCTATGGATCTCCAAAAAGTCAACTTTGACTTTTTCTGAGTCTGGAGGAATTCAAGGGGAGTTTTCAAGGGACTCTACCCGCCTTATGAGGCACTATTTTCGAATGCTTTTTTCCATTTTCACCCTTTTTCTATGGATCTCCAAAAAGTGAACTTTTACATTTTCTGAGTCTGGAGGAATTCAAGGGGAGTTTTCAGGGGAGTGCGTTCTCTCTGCCATCTCCTCCCTGTGTGTGCGTGGCTGCATGCAGCAGCTGTGTGTGTGTGTAAACTGCCCCTCCCCCTCGCAAGCAGGCGGGGGAGAGAGAGATGTTTCGTCTCGATTTACACATATTATGACTCCGGGGGTACTTCCATTCGCTTCGTCTTGATCTGTTGATGTTATTTCATGTCTTGTTTGTCCATTGTGACGGTGGGAAAGCCAGGGAAATGTCCCGGAGATATACTGAGAAATCTTTGTAACAGCATTTTCCTGCGATCACAGCTGTTCGCAGCTACGAGGCTGGGACCGCTTCCATTTGCTTCGTCTTGATCTGTAGATGTTATTTAATGTCTCAGTTGTTCATTTTGATGGAGAAAAAGTTGTACATTTAGTGAATTCAGAGTTTCTAAGATGCAAAAGTAGGCATGTTTGAGTACTCAGGTCCAGTGGCTCACTGCGTTAATGCTCGCCCCTGGATGCGGTTGGTCGCGTGTTCGAATCCATGCTGTGGCATACTTTTTTTCATTTTCACCCTTTTTCTATGGATCTCCAAAAAGTGATCTTTTACATTTTCTGAGTCTGGAGGAATTCAAGGGGAGTTTTCAGGGGAGTGCGTTCTCTCTGCCATCTCCTCCCTGTGTGTGTGTTGCTGCATGCAGCAGCTGCGTGTGTGTGTAAACTGCCCCTCCCCCTCGCAAGCAGGCGGGGGAGAGAGAGATGTTTCGTCTCGATTTACACATGCTATGACTCCGGGGGTACCTCCATTCGCTTCGTCTTGATCTGTTGATGTTATTTCATGTCTCGTTTGCCCATTGTGACGGTGGGAAAGCTAGGGAAATGTCCCAGAGATATACTGAGAAATCTTTGTAACAGCATTTTCCTGCGATCACAGCTGTTCGCAGCTACGAGGCTGGGACCGCTTCCATTCGCTTCGTCTTGATCTGTAGATGTTATTTCATGTCTCATTTGTTCATGTTGATGGAGAAAAAGTTGTACATTTAGTAAATTCAGAGTGTCTAAGATGCACAAGTAGGCATGTTTGAGTACTCAGGTCCAGTGGCTCACTGTGTTAACGCTCGCCCCTGGATGCGGTTGGTCGCGTGTTCAAATCCATGCTGTGGCATTCTTTTTTTCATTTTCACCCTTTTTCTATGGATCTCCAAAAAGTCAACTTTGACTTTTTCTGAGTCTGGAGGAATTCAAGGGGAGTTTTCAAGGGACTCTACCCACCTTTTGAGGCACTATTTTCGAATGCTTTTTTCCATTTTCACCCTTTTTCTATGGATCTCCAAAAAGTGAACTTTTACATTTTCTGAGTCTGGAGGAATTCAAGGGGAGTTTTCAGGGGAGTGCGTTCTCTCTGCCATCTCCTCCCTGTGTGTGCGTTGCTGCATGCAGCAGCTGTGTGTGTGTGTAAACTGCCCCTCCCCCTCGCAAGCAGGCGGGGGAGAGAGAGATGTTTCGTCTCGATTTACACATGCTATGACTCCGGGGGTACCTCCATTCGCTTCGTCTTGATCTGTTGATGTTATTTCATGTCTCGTTTGTCCATTGTGATGGTGGGAAAGCTAGGGAAATGTCCCAGAGATATACTGAGAAATCTTTGTAACAGCATTTTCCTGCGATCACAGCTGTTCGCAGCTACGAGGCTGGGACCGCTTCCATTCGCTTCGTCTTGATCTGTAGATGTTATTTCATGTCTCATTTGTTCATGTTGATGGAGAAAAAGTTGTACATTTAGTAAATTCAGAGTGTCTAAGATGCACAAGTAGGCATGTTTGAGTACTCAGGTCCAGTGGCTCACTGTGTTAACGCTCGCCCCTGGATGCGGTTGGTCGCGTGTTCAAATCCATGCTGTGGCATTCTTTTTTTCATTTTCACCCTTTTTCTATGGATCTCCAAAAAGTCAACTTTGACTTTTTCTGAGTCTGGAGGAATTCAAGGGGAGTTTTCAAGGGACTCTACCCGCCTTTTGAGGCACTATTTTCGAATGCTTTTTTCCATTTTCACCCTTTTTCTATGGATCTCCAAAAAGTGAACTTTTACATTTTCTGAGTCTGGAGGAATTCAAGGGGAGTTTTCAGGGGAGTGCGTTCTCTCTGCCATCTCCTCCCTATGTGTGTGCTGCTGCATGCAGCAGCTGCGTGTGTGTGTAAACTGCCCCTCCCCCTCGCAAGCAGGCGGGGGAGAGAGAGATGTTTCGTCTCGATTTACACATGCTATGACTCCGGGGGTACCTCCATTCGCTTCGTCTTGATCTGTTGATGTTATTTCATGTCTCGTTTGTCCATTGTGACGGTGGGAAAGCCAGGGAAATGTCCCGGAGATATACTGAGAAATCTTTGTAACAGCATTTTCCTGCGATCACAGCTGTTCACAGCTACGAGGCTGGGACCGCTTCCATTCGCTTCGTCTTGATCTGTAGATGTTATTTAATGTCTCAGTTGTTCATTTTGATGGAGAAAAAGTTGTACATTTAGTGAATTCAGAGTTTCTAAGATGCAAAAGTAGGCATGTTTGAGTACTCAGGTCCAGTGGCTCACTGCGTTAATGCTCGCCCCTGGATGCGGTTGGTCGCGTGTTCGAATCCATGCTGTGGCATACTTTTTTTCATTTTCACCCTTTTTCTATGGATCTCCAAAAAGTGATCTTTTACATTTTCTGAGTCTGGAGGAATTCAAGGGGAGTTTTCAGGGGAGTGCGTTCTCTCTGCCATCTCCTCCCTATGTGTGTGCTGCTGCATGCAGCAGCTGCGTGTGTGTGTAAACTGCCCCTCCCCCTCGCAAGCAGGCGGGGGAGAGAGAGATGTTTCGTCTCGATTTACACATGCTATGACTCCGGGGGTACCTCCATTCGCTTCGTCTTGATCTGTTGATGTTATTTCATGTCTCGTTTGTCCATTGTGACGGTGGGAAAGCCAGGGAAATGTCCCGGAGATATACTGAGAAATCTTTGTAACAGCATTTTCCTGCGATCACAGCTGTTCACAGCTACGAGGCTGGGACCGCTTCCATTCGCTTCGTCTTGATCTGTAGATGTTATTTAATGTCTCATTTGTTCATTTTGATGGAGAAAATGTTGTACATTTAGTGAATTCAGAGTTTCTAAGATGCAAAAGTAGGCATGTTTGAGTACTCAGGTCCAGTGGCTCACTGCGTTAATGCTCGCCCCTGGATGCGGTTGGTCGCGTGTTCGAATCCATGCTGTGGCATACTTTTTTTCATTTTCACCCTTTTTCTATGGATCTCCAAAAAGTCAACTTTGACTTTTTCTGAGTCTGGAGGAATTCAAGGGGAGTTTTCAAGGGACTCTACCCGCCTTATGAGGCACTATTTTCGAATGCTTTTTTCCATTTTCACCCTTTTTCTATGGATCTCCAAAAAGTGAACTTTTACATTTTCTGAGTCTGGAGGAATTCAAGGGGAGTTTTCAGGGGAGTGCGTTCTCTCTGCCATCTCCTCCCTGTGTGTGCGTGGCTGCATGCAGCAGCTGTGTGTGTGTGTAAACTGCCCCTCCCCCTCGCAAGCAGGCTGGGGAGAGAGAGATGTTTCGTCTCGATTTACACATATTATGACTCCGGGGGTACTTCCATTCGCTTCGTCTTGATCTGTTGATGTTATTTCATGTCTTGTTTGTCCATTGTGACGGTGGGAAAGCCAGGGAAATGTCCCGGAGATATACTGAGAAATCTTTGTAACAGCATTTTCCTGCGATCACAGCTGTTCGCAGCTACGAGGCTGGGACCGCTTCCATTTGCTTCGTCTTGATCTGTAGATGTTATTTAATGTCTCAGTTGTTCATTTTGATGGAGAAAAAGTTGTACATTTAGTGAATTCAGAGTTTCTAAGATGCAAAAGTAGGCATGTTTGAGTACTCAGGTCCAGTGGCTCACTGCGTTAATGCTCGCCCCTGGATGCGGTTGGTCGCGTGTTCGAATCCATGCTGTGGCATACTTTTTTTCATTTTCACCCTTTTTCTATGGATCTCCAAAAAGTGATCTTTTACATTTTCTGAGTCTGGAGGAATTCAAGGGGAGTTTTCAGGGGAGTGCGTTCTCTCTGCCATCTCCTCCCTGTGTGTGTGTTGCTGCATGCAGCAGCTGCGTGTGTGTGTAAACTGCCCCTCCCCCTCGCAAGCAGGCGGGGGAGAGAGAGATGTTTCGTCTCGATTTACACATGCTATGACTCCGGGGGTACCTCCATTCGCTTCGTCTTGATCTGTTGATGTTATTTCATGTCTCGTTTGCCCATTGTGACGGTGGGAAAGCTAGGGAAATGTCCCAGAGATATACTGAGAAATCTTTGTAACAGCATTTTCCTGCGATCACAGCTGTTCGCAGCTACGAGGCTGGGACCGCTTCCATTCGCTTCGTCTTGATCTGTAGATGTTATTTCATGTCTCATTTGTTCATGTTGATGGAGAAAAAGTTGTACATTTAGTAAATTCAGAGTGTCTAAGATGCACAAGTAGGCATGTTTGAGTACTCAGGTCCAGTGGCTCACTGTGTTAACGCTCGCCCCTGGATGCGGTTGGTCGCGTGTTCAAATCCATGCTGTGGCATTCTTTTTTTCATTTTCACCCTTTTTCTATGGATCTCCAAAAAGTCAACTTTGACTTTTTCTGAGTCTGGAGGAATTCAAGGGGAGTTTTCAAGGGACTCTACCCACCTTTTGAGGCACTATTTTCGAATGCTTTTTTCCATTTTCACCCTTTTTCTATGGATCTCCAAAAAGTGAACTTTTACATTTTCTGAGTCTGGAGGAATTCAAGGGGAGTTTTCAGGGGAGTGCGTTCTCTCTGCCATCTCCTCCCTGTGTGTGCGTTGCTGCATGCAGCAGCTGTGTGTGTGTGTAAACTGCCCCTCCCCCTCGCAAGCAGGCGGGGGAGAGAGAGATGTTTCGTCTCGATTTACACATGCTATGACTCCGGGGGTACCTCCATTCGCTTCGTCTTGATCTGTTGATGTTATTTCATGTCTCGTTTGTCCATTGTGATGGTGGGAAAGCCAGGGAAATGTCCCGGAGATATACTGAGAAATCTTTGTAACAGCATTTTCCTGCGATCACAGCTGTTCACAGCTACGAGGCTGGGACCGCTTCCATTCGCTTCGTCTTGATCTGTAGATGTTATTTAATGTCTCATTTGTTCATTTTGATGGAGAAAATGTTGTACATTTAGTGAATTCAGAGTTTCTAAGATGCAAAAGTAGGCATGTTTGAGTACTCAGGTCCAGTGGCTCACTGCGTTAATGCTCGCCCCTGGATGCGGTTGGTCGCGTGTTCGAATCCATGCTGTGGCATACTTTTTTTCATTTTCACCCTTTTTCTATGGATCTCCAAAAAGTCAACTTTGACTTTTTCTGAGTCTGGAGGAATTCAAGGGGAGTTTTCAAGGGACTCTACCCGCCTTATGAGGCACTATTTTCGAATGCTTTTTTCCATTTTCACCCTTTTTCTATGGATCTCCAAAAAGTGATCTTTTACATTTTCTGAGTCTGGAGGAATTCAAGGGGAGTTTTCAGGGGAGTGCGTTCTCTCTGCCATCTCCTCCCTATGTGTGTGCTGCTGCATGCAGCAGCTGCGTGTGTGTGTAAACTGCCCCTCCCCCTCGCAAGCAGGCGGGGGAGAGAGAGATGTTTCGTCTCGATTTACACATGCTATGACTCCGGGGGTACCTCCATTCGCTTCGTCTTGATCTGTTGATGTTATTTCATGTCTCGTTTGTCCATTGTGACGGTGGGAAAGCCAGGGAAATGTCCCGGAGATATACTGAGAAATCTTTGTAACAGCATTTTCCTGCGATCACAGCTGTTCACAGCTACGAGGCTGGGACCGCTTCCATTCGCTTCGTCTTGATCTGTAGATGTTATTTAATGTCTCATTTGTTCATTTTGATGGAGAAAATGTTGTACATTTAGTGAATTCAGAGTTTCTAAGATGCAAAAGTAGGCATGTTTGAGTACTCAGGTCCAGTGGCTCACTGCGTTAATGCTCGCCCCTGGATGCGGTTGGTCGCGTGTTCGAATCCATGCTGTGGCATACTTTTTTTCATTTTCACCCTTTTTCTATGGATCTCCAAAAAGTCAACTTTGACTTTTTCTGAGTCTGGAGGAATTCAAGGGGAGTTTTCAAGGGACTCTACCCGCCTTATGAGGCACTATTTTCGAATGCTTTTTTCCATTTTCACCCTTTTTCTATGGATCTCCAAAAAGTGAACTTTTACATTTTCTGAGTCTGGAGGAATTCAAGGGGAGTTTTCAGGGGAGTGCGTTCTCTCTGCCATCTCCTCCCTGTGTGTGCGTGGCTGCATGCAGCAGCTGTGTGTGTGTGTAAACTGCCCCTCCCCCTCGCAAGCAGGCTGGGGAGAGAGAGATGTTTCGTCTCGATTTACACATATTATGACTCCGGGGGTACTTCCATTCGCTTCGTCTTGATCTGTTGATGTTATTTCATGTCTTGTTTGTCCATTGTGACGGTGGGAAAGCCAGGGAAATGTCCCGGAGATATACTGAGAAATCTTTGTAACAGCATTTTCCTGCGATCACAGCTGTTCGCAGCTACGAGGCTGGGACCGCTTCCATTTGCTTCGTCTTGATCTGTAGATGTTATTTAATGTCTCAGTTGTTCATTTTGATGGAGAAAAAGTTGTACATTTAGTGAATTCAGAGTTTCTAAGATGCAAAAGTAGGCATGTTTGAGTACTCAGGTCCAGTGGCTCACTGCGTTAATGCTCGCCCCTGGATGCGGTTGGTCGCGTGTTCGAATCCATGCTGTGGCATACTTTTTTTCATTTTCACCCTTTTTCTATGGATCTCCAAAAAGTGATCTTTTACATTTTCTGAGTCTGGAGGAATTCAAGGGGAGTTTTCAGGGGAGTGCGTTCTCTCTGCCATCTCCTCCCTGTGTGTGTGTTGCTGCATGCAGCAGCTGCGTGTGTGTGTAAACTGCCCCTCCCCCTCGCAAGCAGGCGGGGGAGAGAGAGATGTTTCGTCTCGATTTACACATGCTATGACTCCGGGGGTACCTCCATTCGCTTCGTCTTGATCTGTTGATGTTATTTCATGTCTCGTTTGCCCATTGTGACGGTGGGAAAGCTAGGGAAATGTCCCAGAGATATACTGAGAAATCTTTGTAACAGCATTTTCCTGCGATCACAGCTGTTCGCAGCTACGAGGCTGGGACCGCTTCCATTCGCTTCGTCTTGATCTGTAGATGTTATTTCATGTCTCATTTGTTCATGTTGATGGAGAAAAAGTTGTACATTTAGTAAATTCAGAGTGTCTAAGATGCACAAGTAGGCATGTTTGAGTACTCAGGTCCAGTGGCTCACTGTGTTAACGCTCGCCCCTGGATGCGGTTGGTCGCGTGTTCAAATCCATGCTGTGGCATTCTTTTTTTCATTTTCACCCTTTTTCTATGGATCTCCAAAAAGTCAACTTTGACTTTTTCTGAGTCTGGAGGAATTCAAGGGGAGTTTTCAAGGGACTCTACCCACCTTTTGAGGCACTATTTTCGAATGCTTTTTTCCATTTTCACCCTTTTTTCTATGGATCTCCAAAAAGTGAACTTTTACATTTTCTGAGTCTGGAGGAATTCAAGGGGAGTTTTCAGGGGAGTGCGTTCTCTCTGCCATCTCCTCCCTGTGTGTGCGTTGCTGCATGCAGCAGCTGTGTGTGTGTGTAAACTGCCCCTCCCCCTCGCAAGCAGGCGGGGGAGAGAGAGATGTTTCGTCTCGATTTACACATGCTATGACTCCGGGGGTACCTCCATTCGCTTCGTCTTGATCTGTTGATGTTATTTCATGTCTCGTTTGTCCATTGTGATGGTGGGAAAGCCAGGGAAATGTCCCGGAGATATACTGAGAAATCTTTGTAACAGCATTTTCCTGCGATCACAGCTGTTCGCAGCTACGAGGCTGGGACCGCTTCCATTCGCTTCGTCTTGATCTGTAGATGTTATTTAATGTCTCAGTTGTTCATTTTGATGGAGAAAAAGTTGTACATTTAGTGAATTCAGAGTTTCTAAGATGCAAAAGTAGGCATGTTTGAGTACTCAGGTCCAGTGGCTCACTGCGTTAACGCTCGCCCCTGGATGCGGTTGGTCGCGTGTTCGAATCCATGCTGTGGTGTACTTTTTTTCATTTTCACCCTTTTTCTATGGATCTCCAAAAAGTCAACTTTGACTTTTTCTGAGTCTGGAGGAATTCAAGGGGAGTTTTCAAGGGACTCTACCCGCCTTATGAGGCACTATTTTCGAATGCTTTTTTCCATTTTCACCCTTTTTCTATGGATCTCCAAAAAGTGAACTTTTACATTTTCTGAGTCTGGAGGAATTCAAGGGGAGTTTTCAGGGGAGTGCGTTCTCTCTGCCATCTCCTCCCTGTGTGTGTGTTGCTGCATGCAGCAGCTGCGTGTGTGTGTAAACTGCCGCTCCCCCTCGCAAGCAGGCGGGGGAGAGAGAGATGTTTCGTCTCGATTTACACATGCTATGACTCCAGGGGTACTTCCATTCGCTTCGTCTTGATCTGTTGATGTTATTTCATGTCTTGTTTGTCCATTGTGACGGTGGGAAAGCCAGGGAAATGTCCCGGAGATATACTGAGAAATCTTTGTAACAGCATTTTCCTGCGATCACAGCTGTTCGCAGCTACGAGGCTGGGACCGCTTCCATTCGCTTCGTCTTGATCTGTAGATGTTATTTAATGTCTCAGTTGTTCATTTTGATGGAGAAAAAGTTGTACATTTAGTGAATTCAGAGTTTCTAAGATGCAAAAGTAGGCATGTTTGAGTACTCAGGTCCAGTGGCTCACTGCGTTAATCCTCGCCCCTGGATGCGGTTGGTCGCGTGTTCGAATCCATGCTGTGGCATACTTTTTTTCATTTTCACCCTTTTTCTATGGATCTCCAAAAAGTGATCTTTTACATTTTCTGAGTCTGGAGGAATTCAAGGGGAGTTTTCAGGGGAGTGCGTTCTCTCTGCCATCTCCTCCCTATGTGTGTGTTGCTGCATGCAGCAGCTGCGTGTGTGTGTAAACTGCCCCTCCCCCTCGCAAGCAGGCGGGGGAGAGAGAGATGTTTCGTCTCGATCTACACATGCTATGACTCCGGGGGTACCTCCATTCGCTTCGTCTTGATCTGTTGATGTTATTTCATGTCTCGTTTGTGCATTGTGACGGTGGGAAAGCCAGGGAAATGTCCCGGAGATATACTGAGAAATCTTTGTAACAGCATTTTCCTGCGATCACAGCTGTTCACAGCTACGAGGCTGGGACCGCTTCCATTCGCTTCGTCTTGATCTGTAGATGTTATTTAATGTCTCATTTGTTCATTTTGATGGAGAAAATGTTGTACATTTAGTGAATTCAGAGTTTCTAAGATGCAAAAGTAGGCATGTTTGAGTACTCAGGTCCAGTGGCTCACTGCGTTAATGCTCGCCCCTGGATGCGGTTGGTCGCGTGTTCGAATCCATGCTGTGGCATACTTTTTTTCATTTTCACCCTTTTTCTATGGATCTCCAAAAAGTAAACTTTGACTTTTTCTGAGTCTGGAGGAATTCAAGGGGAGTTTTCAAGGGACTCTACCCGCCTTATGAGGCACTATTTTCGAATGCTTTTTTCCATTTTCACCCTTTTTCTATGGATCTCCAAAAAGTGAACTTTTACATTTTCTGAGTCTGGAGGAATTCAAGGGGAGTTTTCAGGGGAGTGCGTTCTCTCTGCCATCTCCTCCCTGTGTGTGCGTTGCTGCATGCAGCAGCTGTGTGTGTAAACTGCCCCTCCCCCTCGCAAGCAGGCGGGGGAGAGAGAGATGTTTCGTCTCGATTTACACATGCTATGACTCCGGGGGTACTTCCATTCGCTTCGTCTTGATCTGTTGATGTTATTTCATGTCTTGTTTGTCCATTGTGACGGTGGGAAAGCCAGGGAAATGTCCCGGAGATATACTGAGAAATCTTTGTAACAGCATTTTCCTGCGATCACAGCTGTTCGCAGCTACGAGGCTGGGACCGCTTCCATTCGCTTCGTCTTGATCTGTAGATGTTATTTAATGTCTCAGTTGTTCATTTTGATGGAGAAAAAGTTGTACATTTAGTGAATTCAGAGTTTCTAAGATGCAAAAGTAGGCATGTTTGAGTACTCAGGTCCAGTGGCTCACTGCGTTAATGCTCGCCCCTGGATGCGGTTGGTCGCGTGTTCGAATCCATGCTGTGGCATACTTTTTTTCATTTTCACCCTTTTTCTATGGATCTCCAAAAAGTCAACTTTGACTTTTTCTGAGTCTGGAGGAATTCAAGGGGAGTTTTCAAGGGACTCTACCCGCCTTATGAGGCACTATTTTCGAATACTTTTTTCCATTTTCACCCTTTTTCTATGGATCTCCAAAAAGTTAACTTTTACATTTTCTGAGTCTGGAGGAATTCAAGGGGAGTTTTCAGGGGAGTGCATTCTCTCTGCCATCTCCTCCCTGTGTGTGCGTTGCTGCATGCAGCAGCTGCGTGTGTGTGTGTAAACTGCCCCTCCCCTTCGCAAGCAGGCGGGGGAGAGAGAGATGTTTCGTCTCGATGTACACATGCTATGACTCCGGGGGTACCTCCATTCGCTTCGTCTTGATCTGTTGATGTTATTTCATGTCTCGTTTGTCCATTGTGACGGTGGGAAAGCCAGGGAAATGTCCCGGAGATATACTGATACATCTTTGTAACAGTATTTTCCTGCGATCACAGCTGTTCACAGCTACGAGGCTGGGACTTCTTCCATTCGCTTCGTCTTGATCTGTAGATGTTATTTCATGTCTCATTTGTTCATGTTGATGGAGAAAAAGTTGTACATTTAGTAAATTCAGAGTTTCTAAGATGCACAAGTAGGCATGTTTGAGTACTCAGGTCCAGTGGCTCACTGCGTTAACGCTCGCCCCTGGATGCGGTTGGTCGCGTGTTCGAATCCATGCTGTGGTGTACTTTTTTTCATTTTCACCCTTTTTCTATGGATCTCCAAAAAGTCAACTTTGACTTTTTCTGAGTCTGGAGGAATTCAAGGGGAGTTTTCAAGGGACTCTACCCGCCTTATGAGGCACTATTTTCGAATACTTTTTTCCATTTTCACCCTTTTTCTATGGATCTCCAAAAAGTGAACTTTTACATTTTCTGAGTCTGGAGGAATTCAAGGGGAGTTTTCAGGGGAGTGCGTTCTCTCTGCCATCTCCTCCCTGTGTGTGCGTGGCTGCATGCAGCAGCTGTGCGTGTGTGTAAACTGCCCCTCCCCCTCGCAAGCAGGCGGGGGAGAGAGAGATGTTTCGTCTCGATTTACACATGCTATGACTCCGGGGGTACCTCCATTCGCTTCGTCTTGATCTGTTGATGTTATTTCATGTCTCGTTTGTCCATTGTGATGGTGGGAAAGCCAGGGAAATGTCCCGGAGATATACTGAGAAATCTTTGGAACAGCATTTTCCTGCGATCACAGCTGTTCGCAGCTACGAGGCTGGGACCGCTTCCATTCGCTTCGTCTTGATCTGTAGATGTTATTTAATGTCTCAGTTGTTCATTTTGATGGAGAAAAAGTTGTACATTTAGTGAATTCAGAGTTTCTAAGATGCACAAGTAGGCATGTTTGAGTACTCAGGTCCAGTGGCTCACTGCGTTAACGCTCGCCCCTGGATGCGGTTGGTCGCGTGTTCGAATCCATGCTGTGGTGTACTTTTTTTCATTTTCACCCTTTTTCTATGGATCTCCAAAAAGTCAACTTTGACTTTTTCTGAGTCTGGAGGAATTCAAGGGGAGTTTTCAAGGGACTCTACCCGCCTTATGAGGCACTATTTTCGAATGCTTTTTTCCATTTTCACCCTTTTTCTATGGATCTCCAAAAAGTGAACTTTTACATTTTCTGAGTCTGGAGGAATTCAAGGGGAGTTTTCAGGGGAGTGCGTTCTCTCTGCCATCTCCTCCCTGTGTGTGCGTTGCTGCATGCAGCAGCTGTGTGTGTAAACTGCCCCTCCCCCTCGCAAGCAGGCGGGGGAGAGAGAGATGTTTCGTCTCGATTTACACATGCTATGACTCCGGGGGTACTTCCATTCGCTTCGTCTTGATCTGTTGATGTTATTTCATGTCTTGTTTGTCCATTGTGACGGTGGGAAAGCCAGGGAAATGTCCCGGAGATATACTGAGAAATCTTTGTAACAGCATTTTCCTGCGATCACAGCTGTTCGCAGCTACGAGGCTGGGACCGCTTCCATTCGCTTCGTCTTGATCTGTAGATGTTATTTAATGTCTCAGTTGTTCATTTTGATGGAGAAAAAGTTGTACATTTAGTGAATTCAGAGTTTCTAAGATGCAAAAGTAGGCATGTTTGAGTACTCAGGTCCAGTGGCTCACTGCGTTAATGCTCGCCCCTGGATGCGGTTGGTCGCGTGTTCGAATCCATGCTGTGGCATACTTTTTTTCATTTTCACCCTTTTTCTATGGATCTCCAAAAAGTGATCTTTTACATTTTCTGAGTCTGGAGGAATTCAAGGGGAGTTTTCAGGGGAGTGCGTTCTCTCTGCCATCTCCTCCCTATGTGTGTGCTGCTGCATGCAGCAGCTGCGTGTGTGTGTAAACTGCCCCTCCCCCTCGCAAGCAGGCGGGGGAGAGAGAGATGTTTCGTCTCGATTTACACATGCTATGACTCCGGGGGTACCTCCATTCGCTTCGTCTTGATCTGTTGATGTTATTTCATGTCTCGTTTGTCCATTGTGACGGTGGGAAAGCCAGGGAAATGTCCCGGAGATATACTGAGAAATCTTTGTAACAGCATTTTCCTGCGATCACAGCTGTTCACAGCTACGAGGCTGGGACCGCTTCCATTCGCTTCGTCTTGATCTGTAGATGTTATTTAATGTCTCATTTGTTCATTTTGATGGAGAAAATGTTGTACATTTAGTGAATTCAGAGTTTCTAAGATGCAAAAGTAGGCATGTTTGAGTACTCAGGTCCAGTGGCTCACTGCGTTAATGCTCGCCCCTGGATGCGGTTGGTCGCGTGTTCGAATCCATGCTGTGGCATACTTTTTTTCATTTTCACCCTTTTTCTATGGATCTCCAAAAAGTAAACTTTGACTTTTTCTGAGTCTGGAGGAATTCAAGGGGAGTTTTCAAGGGACTCTACCCGCCTTATGAGGCACTATTTTCGAATGCTTTTTTCCATTTTCACCCTTTTTCTATGGATCTCCAAAAAGTGAACTTTTACATTTTCTGAGTCTGGAGGAATTCAAGGGGAGTTTTCAGGGGAGTGCGTTCTCTCTGCCATCTCCTCCCTGTGTGTGCGTTGCTGCATGCAGCAGCTGTGTGTGTAAACTGCCCCTCCCCCTCGCAAGCAGGCGGGGGAGAGAGAGATGTTTCGTCTCGATTTACACATGCTATGACTCCGGGGGTACTTCCATTCGCTTCGTCTTGATCTGTTGATGTTATTTCATGTCTTGTTTGTCCATTGTGACGGTGGGAAAGCCAGGGAAATGTCCCGGAGATATACTGAGAAATCTTTGTAACAGCATTTTCCTGCGATCACAGCTGTTCGCAGCTACGAGGCTGGGACCGCTTCCATTCGCTTCGTCTTGATCTGTAGATGTTATTTAATGTCTCAGTTGTTCATTTTGATGGAGAAAAAGTTGTACATTTAGTGAATTCAGAGTGTCTAAGATGCAAAAGTAGGCATGTTTGAGTACTCAGGTCCAGTGGCTCACTGCGTTAATGCTCGCCCCTGGATGCGGTTGGTCGCGTGTTCGAATCCATGCTGTGGCATACTTTTTTTCATTTTCACCCTTTTTCTATGGATCTCCAAAAAGTCAACTTTGACTTTTTCTGAGTCTGGAGGAATTCAAGGGGAGTTTTCAAGGGACTCTACCCGCCTTATGAGGCACTATTTTTGAATACTTTTTTCCATTTTCACCCTTTTTCTATGGATCTCCAAAAAGTGATCTTTTACATTTTCTGAGTCTGGAGGAATTCAAGGGGAGTTTTCAGGGGAGTGCGTTCTCTCTGCCATCTCCTCCCTGTGTGTGTGTTGCTGCATGCAGCAGCTGCGTGTGTGTGTAAACTGCCCCTCCCTCTCGCAAGCAGGCGGGGGAGAGAGAGATGTTTCGTCTCGATTTACACATGCTATGACTCCGGGGGTACCTCCATTCGCTTCGTCTTGATCTGTTGATGTTATTTCATGTCTCGTTTGTCCATTGTGTCGGTGGGAAAGCCAGGGAAATGTCCCGGAGATATACTGAGAAATCTTTGTAACAGCATTTTCCTGCGATCACAGCTGTTCACAGCTACGAGGCTGGGACCGCTTCCATTCGCTTCGTCTTGATCTGTAGATGTTATTTCATGTCTCATTTGTTCATTTTGATGGAGAAAAAGTTGTACATTTAGTGAATTCAGAGTTTCTAAGATGCAAAAGTAGGCATGTTTGAGTACTCAGGTCCAGTGGCTCACTGCGTTAATGCTCGCCCCTGGATGCGGTTGGTCGCGTGTTCGAATCCATACTGTGGCATACTTTTTTTCATTTTCACCCTTTTTCTATGGATCTCCAAAAAGTCAACTTTGACTTTTTCTGAGTCTGGAGGAATTCAAGGGGAGTTTTCAAGGGACTCTACCCGCCTTATGAGGCACTATTTTTGAATACTTTTTTCCATTTTCACCCTTTTTCTATGGATCTCCAAAAAGTGATCTTTTACATTTTTTGAGTCTGGAGGAATTCAAGGGGAGTTTTCAGGGGAGTGCGTTCTCTCTGCCATCTCCTCCCTGTGTGTGTGTTGCTGCATGCAGCAGCTGCGTGTGTGTGTAAACTGCCCCTCCCTCTCGCAAGCAGGCGGGGGAGAGAGAGATGTTTCGTCTCGATTTACACATGCTATGACTCCGGGGGTACCTCCATTCGCTTCGTCTTGATCTGTTGATGTTATGTCATGTCTCGTTTGTCCATTGTGACGGTGGGAAAGCCAGGGAAATGTCCCGGAGATATACTGAGAAATCTTTGTAACAGCATTTTCCTGCGATCACAGCTGTTCACAGCTACGAGGCTGGGACCGCTTCCATTCGCTTCGTCTTGATCTGTAGATGTTATTTAATGTCTCATTTGTTCATTTTGATGGAGAAAATGTTGTACATTTAGTGAATTCGGAGTTTCTAAGATGCAAAAGTAGGCATGTTTGAGTACTCAGGTCCAGTGGCTCACTGCGTTAACGCTCGCCCCTGGATGCGGTTGGTCGCGTGTTCAAATCCATGCTGTGGCATTCTTTTTTTCATTTTCACCCTTTTTCTATGGATCTCCAAAAAGTCAACTTTGACTTTTTCTGAGTCTGGAGGAATTCAAGGGGAGTTTTCAAGGGACTCTACCCGCCTTATGAGGCACTATTTTCGAATGCTTTTTTCCATTTTCACCCTTTTTCTATGGATCTCCAAAAAGTGAACTTTTACATTTTCTGAGTCTGGAGGAATTCAAGGGGAGTTTTCAGGGGAGTGCGTTCTCTCTGCCATCTCCTCCCTGTGTGTGCGTTGCTGCCTGCAGCAGCTGTGTGTGTGTGTAAACTGCCCCTCCCCCTCGCAAGCAGGCGGGGGAGAGAGAGATGTTTCGTCTCGATTTACACATGCTATGACTCCGGGGGTACTTCCATTCGCTTCGTCTTGATCTGTTGATGTTATTTCATGTCTTGTTTGTCCATTGTGACGGTGGGAAAGCCAGGGAAATGTCCCGGAGATATACTGAGAAATCTTTGTAACAGCATTTTCCTGCGATCACAGCTGTTCGCAGCTACGAGGCTGGGACCGCTTCCATTCGCTTCGTCTTGATCTGTAGATGTTATTTAATGTCTCAGTTGTTCATTTTGATGGAGGAAAAGTTGTACATTTAGTGAATTCAGAGTGTCTAAGATGCAAAAGTAGGCATGTTTGAGTACTCATGTCCAGTGGCTCACTGCGTTAACGCTCGCCCCTGGATGCGGTTGGTCGCGTGTTCGAATCCATGCTGTGGCATACTTTTTTTCATTTTCACCCTTTTTCTATGGATCTCCAAAAAGTGATCTTTTACATTTTCTGAGTCTGGAGGAATTCAAGGGGAGTTTTCAGGGGAGTGCGTTCTCTCTGCCATCTCCTCCCTGTGTGTGTGTTGCTGCATGCAGCAGCTGCGTGTGTGTGTAAACTGCCCCTCCCCCTCGCAAGCAGGCGGGGGAGAGAGAGATGTTTCGTCTCGATTTACACATGCTATGACTCCGGGGGTACCTCCATTCGCTTCATCTTGATCTGTTGATGTTATTTCATGTCTCGTTTGTCCATTGTGACGGTGGCAAAGCCAGGGAAATGTCCCGGAGATATACTGAGAAATCTTTGTAACAGCATTTTCCTGCGATCACAGCTGTTCACAGCTACGAGGCTGGGACCGCTTCCATTCGCTTCGTCTTAATCTGTAGATGTTATTTAATGTCTCATTTGTTCATTTTGATGGAGAAAATGTTGTACATTTAGTGAATTCATAGTGTCTAAGATGCACAAGTAGGCATATTTGCATACTCAGGTCCAGTGGCTCACTGCGTTAACACTGGCCCCTGGATGCGGTTGGTCGCGTGTTCGAATCCATGCTGTGGCATTCTTTTTTTCATTTTCACCCTTTTTCTATGGATCTCCAAAAAGTCAACTTTGACTTTTTCTGAGTCTGGAGGAATTCAAGGGGAGTTTTCAAGGGACTCTACCCGCCTTATGAGGCACTATTTTCGAATACTTTTTTCCATTTTCACCCTTTTTCTATGGATCTCCAAAAAGTGAACTTTTACATTTTCTGAGTCTGGAGGAATTCAAGGGGAGTTTTCAGGGGAGTGCATTCTCTCTGCCATCTCCTCCCTCTGTGTGCGTTGCTGCATGCAGCAGCTGCGTGTGTGTATGTAAACTGCCCCTCCCCTTCGCAAGCAGGCGGGGGAGAGAGAGATGTTTCGTCTCGATTTACACATGCTATGACTCCGGGGGTACTTCCATTCGCTTCGTCTTGATCTGTTGATGTTATTTCATGTCTCGTTTGTCCATTGTGACGGTGGCAAAGCCAGGGAAATGTCCCGGAGATATACTGAGAAATCTTTGTAACAGCATTTTCCTGCGAACACAGCTGTTCACAGCTACGAGGCTGGGACCACTTCCATTCGCTTCGTCTTGATCTGTAGATGTTATTTCATGTCTCATTTGTTCATTTTGATGGAGAAAAAGTTGTACATTTAGTGAATTCAGAGTGTCTAAGATGCAAAAGTAGGCATGTTTGATTACTCATGTCCAGTGGCTCACTGTGTTAACGCTCGCCCCTGGATGCGGTTGGTCGCGTGTTCGAATCCATGCTGTGGCATACTTTTTTTCATTTTCACCCTTTTTCTATGGATCTCCAAAAAGTCAACTTTGACTTTTTCTGAGTCTGGAGGAATTCAAGGGGAGTTTTCAAGGGACTCTACCCGCCTTATGAGGCACTATTTTCGAATACTTTTTTCCATTTTCACCCTTTTTCTATGGATCTCCAAAAAGTGATCTTTTACATTTTCTGAGTCTGGAGGAATTCAAGGGGAGTTTTCAGGGGAGTGCGTTCTCTCTGCCATCTCCTCCCTGTGTGTGTGTTGCTGCATGCAGCAGCTGCGTGTGTGTGTAAACTGCCCCTCCCTCTCGCAAGCAGGCGGGGGAGAGAGAGATGTTTCGTCTCGATTTACACATGCTATGACTCCGGGGGTACCTCCATTCGCTTCGTCTCGATCTGTTGATGTTATTTCATGTCTCGTTTGTCCATTGTGTCGGTGGGAAAGCCAGGGAAATGTCCCGGAGATATACTGAGAAATCTTTGTAACAGCATTTTCCTGCGATCACAGCTGTTCACAGCTACGAGGCTGGGACCGCTTCCATTCACTTCGTCTTGATCTGTAGATGTTATTTCATGTCTCATTTGTTCATTTTGATGGAGAAAAAGTTGTACATTTAGTGAATTCAGAGTTTCTAAGATGCAAAAGTAGGCATGTTTGAGAACTCAGGTCCAGTGGCTCACTGCGTTAATGCTCGCCCCTGGATGCGGTTGGTCGCGTGTTCGAATCCATACTGTGGCATACTTTTTTTCATTTTCACCCTTTTTCTATGGATCTCCAAAAAGTCAACTTTGACTTTTTCTGAGTCTGGAGGAATTCAAGGGGAGTTTTCAAGGGACTCTACCCGCCTTATGAGGCACTATTTTCGAATACTTTTTTCCATTTTCAGCCTTTTTCTATGGATCTCCAAAAAGTGAACTTTTACATTTTCTGAGTCTGGAGGAATTCAAGGGGAGTTTTCAGGGGAGTGCATTCTCTCTTCCATCTCCTCCCTCTGTGTGCGTTGCTGCATGCAGCAGCTGCGTGTGTGTGTGTAAACTGCCCCTCCCCTTCGTAAGCAGGCGGGGGAGAGAGAGATGTTTCGTCTCGATTTACACATGCTATGACTCCGGGGGTACTTCCATTCGCTTCGTCTTGATCTGTTGATGTTATTTCATGTCTCGTTTGTCCATTGTGACGGTGGCAAAGCCAGGGAAATGTCCCGGAGATATACTGAGAAATCTTTGTAACAGCATTTTCCTGCGATCACAGCTGTTCACAGCTACGAGGCTGGGACCGCTTCCATTCACTTCGTCTTGATCTGTAGATGTTATTTCATGTCTCATTTGTTCATTTTGATGGAGAAAAAGTTGTACATTTAGTGAATTCAGAGTTTCTAAGATGCAAAAGTAGGCATGTTTGAGAACTCAGGTCCAGTGGCTCACTGCGTTAATGCTCGCCCCTGGATGCGGTTGGTCGCGTGTTCGAATCCATACTGTGGCATACTTTTTTTCATTTTCACCCTTTTTCTATGGATCTCCAAAAAGTCAACTTTGACTTTTTCTGAGTCTGGAGGAATTCAAGGGGAGTTTTCAAGGGACTCTACCCGCCTTATGAGGCACTATTTTCGAATACTTTTTTCCATTTTCAGCCTTTTTCTATGGATCTCCAAAAAGTGAACTTTTACATTTTCTGAGTCTGGAGGAATTCAAGGGGAGTTTTCAGGGGAGTGCATTCTCTCTTCCATCTCCTCCCTCTGTGTGCGTTGCTGCATGCAGCAGCTGCGTGTGTGTGTGTAAACTGCCCCTCCCCTTCGTAAGCAGGCGGGGGAGAGAGAGATGTTTCGTCTCGATTTACACATGCTATGACTCCGGGGGTACTTCCATTCGCTTCGTCTTGATCTGTTGATGTTATTTCATGTCTCGTTTGTCCATTGTGACGGTGGCAAAGCCAGGGAAATGTCCCGGAGATATACTGAGAAATCTTTGTAACAGCATTTTCCTGCGATCACAGCTGTTCACAGCTACGAGGCTGGGACCGCTTCCATTCGCTTCGTCGTGATCTGTAGATGTTATTTCATGTCTCATTTGTTCATTTTGATGGAGAAAAAGTTGTACATTTAGTGAATTCAGAGTGTCTAAGATGCAAAAGTAGGCATGTTTGAGTACTCATGTCCAGTGGCTCACTGCGTTAACGCTCGCCCCTGGATGCCGTTGGTCGCGTGTTCGAATCCATTCTGTGGCATACTTTTTTTCATTTTCACCCTTTTTCTATGGATCTCCAAAAAGTCAACTTTGACTTTTTCTGAGTCTGGAGGAATTCAAGGGGAGTTTTCAAGGGACTCTACCCACCTTATGAGGCACTATTTTCGAATACTTTTTTCCATTTTCACCCTTTTTCTATGGATCTCCAAAAAGTGAACTTTTACATTTTCTGAGTCTGGAGGAATTCAAGGGGAGTTTTCAGGGGAGTGCATTCTCTCTGCCATCTCCTCCCTCTGTGTGCGTTGCTGCATGCAGCAGCTGCGTGTGTGTGTGTAAACTGCCCCTCCCCTTCGCAAGCAGGCGGGGGAGAGAGAGATGTTTCGTCTCGATTTACACATGCTATGACTCCGGGGGTACTTCCATTCGCTTCGTCTTGATCTGTTGATGTTATTTCATGTCTCGTTTGTCCATTGTGACGGTGGCAAAGCCAGGGCAGTGTCCCGGAGATATACTGAGAAATCTTTGTAACAGCATTTTCCTGCGATCACAGCTGTTCACAGCTACGAGGCTGGGACCACTTCCATTCGCTTCGTCTTGATCTGTAGATTTTATTTCATGTCTCATTTGTTCATTTTGATGGAGAAAAAGTTGTACATTTAGTGAATTCAGAGTGTCTAAGATGCAAAAGTAGGCATGTTTGAGTACTCATGTCCAGTTGCTCACTGCGTTAACGCTCGCCCCTGGATGCGGTTGGTCGCGTGTTCGAATCCATGCTGTAGCATACTTTTTTTCATTTTCACCCTTTTTCTATGGATCTCCAAAAAGTCAACTTTGACTTTTTCTGAGTCTGGAGGAATTCAAGGGGAGTTTTCAAGGGACTCTACCCGCCTTATGAGGCACTATTTTCGAATACTTTTTTCCATTTTCACCCTTTTTCTATGGATCTCCAAAAAGTGATCTTTTACATTTTCTGAGTCTGGAGGAATTCAAGGGGAGTTTTCAGGGGAGTGCATTCTCTCTGCCCTCTCCTCCCTCTGTGTGCGTTGCTGCATGCAGCAGCTGCGTGTGTGTGTGTAAACTGCCCCTCCCCTTCGCAAGCAGGCGGGGGAGAGAGAGATGTTTCGTCTCGATTTACACATGCTATGACTCCGGGGGTACCTCCATTCGCTTCGTCTTGATCTGTTGATGTTATTTCATGTCTCGTTTGTCCATTGTGACGGTGGGAAAGCCAGGGAAATGTCCCGGAGATATACTGAGAAATCTTTGTAACAGCATTTTCCTGCGATCACAGCTGTTCACAGCTACGAGGCTGGGACCGCTTCCATTCGCTTCGTCTTGATCTGTAGATGTTATTTAATGTCTCATTTGTTCATTTTGATGGAGAAAAAGTTGTACATTTAGTAAATTCAGAGTGTCTAAGATGCACAAGTAGGCATGTTTGAGTACTCAGGTCCAGTGGCTCACTGTGTTAACGCTCGCCCCTGGATGCGGTTGGTCGCGTGTTCGAATACATGCTTTGGCATTCTTTTTTTCATTTTCACCCTTTTTCTATGGATCTCCAAAAAGTCAACTTTGACTTTTTCTGAGTCTGGAGGAATTCAAGGGGAGTTTTCAAGGGACTCTACCCGCCTTATGAGGCACTGTTTTCGAATACTTTTTTCCATTTTCACCCTTTTTCTATGGATCTCCAAAAAGTGATCTTTTACATTTTCTGAGTCTGGAGGAATTCAAGGGGAGTTTTCAGGGGAGTGCGTTCTCTCTGCCATCTCCTCCCTGTGTGTGTGTTGCTGCATGCAGCAGCTGCGTGTGTGTGTAAACTGCCCCTCCCTCTCGCAAGCAGGCTGGGGAGAGAGAGATGTTTCGTCTCGATTTACACATGCTATGACTCCGGGGGTACTTCCATTCGCTTCGTCTTGATCTGTTGATGTTATTTCATGTCTCGTTTGTCCATTGTATCGGTGGGAAAGCCAGGGAAATGTCCCGGAGATATACTGAGAAATCTTTGTAACAGCATTTTCCTGCGATCACAGCTGTTCACAGCTACGAGGCTGGGACCGCTTCCATTCGCTTCGTCTTGATCTGTAGATGTTATTTCATGTCTCATTTGTTCATTTTGATGGAGAAAAAGTTGTACATTTAGTCAATTCAGAGTTTCTAAGATGCAAAAGTAGGCATGTTTGAGTACTCATGTCCAGTGGCTCACTGCGTTAACGCTCGCCCCTGGATGCCGTTGGTCGCGTGTTCGAATCCATGCTGTAGCATACTTTTTTTCATTTTCACCCTTTTTCTATGGATCTCCAAAAAGTCAACTTTGACTTTTTCTGAGTCTGGAGGAATTCAAGAGGAGTTTTCAAGGGACTCTACCCGCCTTATGAGGCACTATTTTCGAATAGTTTTTTCCATTTTCACCCTTTTTCTATGGATCTCCAAAAAGTGATCTTTCACATTTTCTGAGTCTGGAGGAATTCAAGGGGAGATTTCAGGGGAGTGCGTTCTCTCTGCCATCTCCTCCCTGTGTGTGTGTTGCTGCATGCAGCAGCTGCGTGTGTGTGTAAACTGCCCCTCCCCCTCGCAAGCAGGCGGGGGAGAGAGATATGTTTCGTCTCGATTTACACATGCTATGACTCCGGGGGTACCTCCATTCGCTTCGTCTTGATCTGTTGATGTTATTTCATGTCTCGTTTGTCCATTGTGTCGGTGGGAAAGCCAGGGAAATGTCCCGGAGATATACTGAGAAATCTTTGTAACAGCATTTTCCTGCGATCACAGCTGTTCACAGCTACGAGGCTGGGACCGCTTCCATTCGCTTCGTCTTGATCTGTAGATGTTATTTCATGTCTCATTTGTTCATTTTGATGGAGAAAAAGTTGTACATTTAGTGAATTCAGAGTGTCTAAGATGCAAAAGTAGGCATGTTTGAGTACTCATGTCCAGTGGCTCACTGCGTTAACGCTCGCCCCTGGATGCCGTTGGTCGCGTGTTCGAATCCATGCTGTGGCATACTTTTTTTCATTTTCACCCTTTTTCTATGGATCTCCAAAAAGTCAACTTTGACTTTTTCTGAGTCTGGAGGAATTCAAGGGAAGTTTTCAAGGGACTCTACCCACCTTATGAGGCACTATTTTCGAATACCTTTTTCCATTTTCACCCTTTTTCTATAGATCTCCAAAAAGTGAACTTTTACATTTTCTGAGTCTGGAGGAATTCAAGGGGAGTTTTCAGGGGAGTGCGTTCTCTCTGCCATCTCCTCCCTGTGTGTGTGTTGCTGCATGCAGCAGCTGCGTGTGTGTGTAAACTGCCCCTCCCTCTCTCAAGCAGGCGGGGGAGAGAGAGATGTTTCGTCTCGATTTACACATGCTATGACTCCGGGGGTACCTCCATTCGCTTCGTCTTGATCTGTTGATGTTATTTCATGTCTCGTTTGTCCATTGTGTCGGTGGGAAAGCCAGGGAAATGTCCCGGAGATATACTGAGAAATCTTTGTAACAGCATTTTCCTGCGATCACAGCTGTTCACAGCTACGAGGCTGGGACCGCTTCCATTCGCTTCGTCTTGATCTGTAGATGTTATTTCATGTCTCATTTGTTCATTTTGATGGAGAAAAAGTTGTACATTTAGTGAATTCAGAGTGTCTAAGATGCAAAAGTAGGCATGTTTGAGTACTCATGTCCAGTGGCTCACTGCGTTAAAGCTCGCCCCTGGATGCCGTTGGTCGCGTGTTCGAATCCATGCTGTAGCATACTTTTTTTCATTTTCACCCTTTTTCTATGGATCTCCAAAAAGTCAACTTTGACTTTTTCTGAGTCTGGAGGAATTCAAGGGGAGTTTTCAAGGGACTCTACCCGCCTTATGAGGCACTATTTTCGAATACTTTTTTCCATTTTCACCCTTTTTCTATGGATCTCCAAAAAGTGAACTTTTACATTTTCTGAGTCTGGAGGAATTCAAGGGGAGTTTTCAGGGGAGTGCGTTCTCTCTGCCATCTCCTCCCTGTGTGTGCGTTGCTGCATGCAGCAGCTGCGTGTGTGTGTAAACTGCCCCTCCCTCTCGCAAGCAGGCGGGGGAGAGAGAGATGTTTCGTCTCGATTTACACATGCTATGACTCCGGGGGTACCTCCATTCGCTTCGTCTTGATTTGTTGATGTTATTTCATGTCTCGTTTGTCCATTGTGACGGTGGGAAAGCCAGGGAAATGTCCCGGAGATATACTGAGAAATCTTTGTAACAGCATTTTCCTGCGATCACAGCTGTTCACAGCTACGAGGCTGGGACCGCTTCCATTCGCTTCGTCTTGATCTGTAGATGTTATTTAATGTCTCATTTGTTCATTTTGATGGAGAAAAAGTTGTACATTTAGTAAATTCAGAGTGTCTAAGATGCACAAGTAGGCATGTTTGAGTACTCAGGTCCAGTGGCTCACTGTGTTAACGCTCGCCCCTGGATGCGGTTGGTCGCGTGTTCGAATACATGCTTTGGCATTCTTTTTTTCATTTTCACCCTTTTTCTATGGATCTCCAAAAAGTGAACTTTTACATTTTCTGAGTCTGGAGGAATTCAAGGGGAGTTTTCAGGGGAGTGCATTCTCTCTGCCATCTCCTCCCTCTGTGTGCGTTGCTGCATGCAGCAGCTGCGTGTGTGTTTGTAAACTGCCCCTCCCCTTCGCAAGCAGGCGGGGGAGAGAGAGATGTTTCGTCTCGATTTACACATGCTATGACTCCGGGGGTACTTCCATTCGCTTCGTCTTGATCTGTAGATGTTATTTAATGTCTCATTTGTTCATTTTGATGGAGAAAAAGTTGTACATTTAGTAAATTCAGAGTGTCTAAGATGCACAAGTAGGCATGTTTGAGTACTCAGGTCCAGTGGCTCACTGTGTTAACGCTCGCCCCTGGATGCGGTTGGTCGCGTGTTCGAATCCATGCTTTGGCATTCTTTTTTTCATTTTCACCCTTTTTCTATGGATCTCCAAAAAGTGATCTTTCACATTTTCTGAGTCTGGAGGAATTCAAGGGGAGATTTCAGGGGAGTGCGTTCTCTCTGCCATCTCCTCCCTGTGTGTGTGTTGCTGCATGCAGCAGCTGCGTGTGTGTGTAAACTGCCCCTCCCCCTCGCAAGCAGGCGGGGGAGAGAGATATGTTTCGTCTCGATTTACACATGCTATGACTCCGGGGGTACTTCCATTCGCTTCGTCTTGATATGTTGATGTTATTTCATGTCTCGTTTGTCCATTGTGACGGTGGCAAAGCCAGGGAAATGTCCCGGAGATATACTGAGAAATCTTTGTAACAGCATTTTCCTGCGATCACAGCTGTTCACAGCTACGAGGCTGGGACCGCTTCCATTCGCTTCGTCTTGATCTGTAGATGTTATTTCATGTCTCATTTGTTCATTTTGATGGAGAAAAAGTTGTACATTTAGTGAATTCAGAGTGTCTAAGATGCAAAAGTAGGCATGTTTGAGTACTCATGTCCAGTGGCTCACTGCGTTAACGCTCGCCCCTGGATGCCGTTGGTCGCGTGTTCGAATCCATGCTGTGGCATACTTTTTTTCATTTTCACCCTTTTTCTATGGATCTCCAAAAAGTCAACTTTGACTTTTTCTGAGTCTGGAGGAATTCAAGGGGAGTTTTCAAGGGACTCTACCCGCCTTATGAGGCACTATTTTCGAATACTTTTTTCCATTTTCACCCTTTTTCTATGGATCTCCAAAAAGTGAACTTTTACATTTTCTGAGTCTGGAGGAATTCAAGGGGAGTTTTCAGGGGAGTGCATTCTCTCTGCCATCTCCTCCCTCTGTGTGCGTTGCTGCATGCAGCAGATGCGTGTGTGTGTGTAAACTGCCCCTCCCCTTCGCAAGCAGGCGGGGGAGAGAGAGATGTTTCGTCTCGATTTACACATGCTATGACTCCGGGGGTACTTCCATTCGCTTCGTCTTGATCTGTTGATGTTATTTCATGTCTCGTTTGTCCATTGTGACGGTGGCAAAGCCAGGGAAATGTCCCGGAGATACAGGACTGTCTCAGAAAATTAGAATATTGTGATAAAGTTCTTTATTTTCTTTAATGCAATTAAAAACACAAAAATGTCATACATTCTGGATTCATTACAAATCAACTGAAATATTGCAAGCCTTTTATTATTTTAATATTGCTGATTATGGCATACAGCTTAAGAAAACTCAAAAATCCTATCTCAAAAAATTAGAATAGTTCCTCAGACCAAGTAAAAAAAAAAGATTTATAACAGCAAAACACAATCAAACATTTGAAAATGTCCATTAATGCACTCAGTGCTTGGTTGGGAATCCTTTTGCACGGATTACTGCATCAATGCGGCATGGCATGGAGGCAATCAGCCTGTGGCATTGCTGAGGTGTTATGGATGCCCAGGATGCTTCAATAGCGGCCTTTAGCTCATTAGCATTGTTGGGTCTGGTGTCTTTCAGCTTCTTCTTCACAATACCCCACATATTCTCTATGGGGTTCAGGTCAGGGGAATTTGCAGGCCAATCGAGGACAGTAATGCCATGGTCAGTACACCAGTTACTGGTGGTTTTGGCACTGTGGGCAGGTGCCAGATCATGCTGGAAAATGAATTCCTCATCTCCATAGAGCTTTTCAGCAGACGGAAGCATGTAGTGCTCTAAAATCTCTTGGTACACAGCTGCATTTACTCTGGGCTTGATGAAACACAGTGGACCAACACCAGCAGCTGACATGGCTCCCCAAACCATCGCTGACTGTGGGAACTTCACACTGGATTTCAAGCAACTTGGATTTTGCTCCTCTCCAGCCTTTCTCCAGACTCTGGCGCCTTGACTTCCAAATGAAATACAAAACTTGCTTTCGTCTGAAAAGAGGACTTTGGACCACTGTGCAACTGTCCAGTGCTTCTTTTTCTTAGCCCAAGTCAGACGCCTCTTCCGTTGTCTTGAGTTCAGAAGTGGCTTGACCATGGGAATACGGCTATTGTAGCCCATTTCCCGGACACGTCTGTGAACAGTGACTTTTGATACCTGGACTCCAGCTTCAGTCCACTGTCTTTGAAGCTCCCCCAAATTCTGGAAGCGACTCTTCTTCACAATGCTGTTAAGGCTGCGGTCATCTCTCTTGGTTGTGCAGCGTTTCCTGCCACATTTCCCCCTTCCAACAGACTTTTTGTGGATGTGCTTTGAAACTGCACTCTGTGAACAGCTTGCTCTTTGAGAAATTTCTTTTTGTGTCTTACCCTCCTGATGGAGGGTGTCAATGACGGTCCTCTGGACAGCAGTCAGATCAGCAGTCTTCCCCATACTTGTGATTTAGTTTACTGAACCAAGCTGAGTGTTTTTCAAGGCTCAGGAAACCCTTGCAGGTGTTTCGAGTTAATTAGACGATTCAAGTGATTTGTTGAACACCCTACTAGTATACTTTTTCATGATATTCTAATATTTAGAGATAGGATATTTGAGTTTTCTTAAGCTGTATGCCATAATCAGCAATATTAAAATAATAAAAGGCTTGCAATATTTCAGTTGATTTGTAATGAATCCAGAATGTATGACATTTTTTGTTTTTTTAATTGCATTACAGAAAATAAAGAACTTTATCACAATATTCTAATTTTCTGAGACAGTCCTGTATACTGAGAAATCTTTGTAACAGCATTTTCCTGCGATCACAGCTGTTCACAGCTACGAGGCTGGGACCACTTCCATTCGCTTCGTCTTGATCTGTAGATGTTATTTCATGTCTCATTTTTCATTTTGATGGAGAAAAAGTTGTACATTTAGTGAATTCAGAGTGTCTAAGATGCAAAAGTAGGCATGTTTGAGTACTCATCTCCAGTGGCTAACTGCGTTAACGCTCGCCCCCGGATGCGGTTGGTCGCGTGTTCGAGTCCATGCTGTGGCATACTTTTTTTCATTTTCACCCTTTTTCTATGGATCTCCAAAAAGTCAACTTTGACTTTTTCTGAGTCTGGAGGAATTCAAGGGGAGTTTTCAGGGGAGTGCATTCTCTCTGCCATCTCCTCCCTGTGTGTGTGTTGCTGCATGCAGCAGCTGCGTGTGTGTGTAAACTGCCCCTCCCCTTCGCAAGCAGGCGGGGGAGAGAGAGATGTTTCGTCTCGATTTACACATGCTATGACTCCGGGGGTACTTCCATTCGCTTCGTCTTGATCTGTTGATGTTATTTCATGTCTCGTTTGTCCATTGTGACGGTGGGAAAGCCAGGGAAATGTCCCGGAGATATACTGAGAAATCTTTGTAACAGCATTTTCCTGCGATCACAGCTGTTCACAGCTACGAGGCCGGGACCGCTTCCATTCGCTTCGTCTTGATCTGTAGATGTTATTTAATGTCTCATTTGTTCATTTTGATGGAGAAAAAATTGTACATTTAGTGAATTCAGAGTTTCTAAGATGCACAAGTAGGCGTGTTTGAGTACTCAGGTCCAGTGGCTCACTGCGTTAACGGTCGCCCCTGGATGCGGTTGGTCGCGTGTTCGAGTCCATGCTGTGGCATACTTTTTTTCATTTTCACCCTTTTTCTATGGATCTCCAAAAAGTCAACTTTGACTTTTTCTGAGTCTGGAGGAATTCAAGGGGAGTTTTCAAGGGACTCTACCCGCCTTATGAGGCACTATTTTCGAATACTTTTTTCCATTTTCACCCTTTTTCTATGGATCTCCAAAAAGTGAACTTTTACATTTTCTGAGTCTGGAGGAATTCAAGGGGAGTTTTCAGGGGAGTGCATTCTCTCTGCCATCTCCTCCCTGTGTGTGCGTTGCTGCATGTAGCAGCTGCGTGTGTGTGTGTAAACTGCCCCTCCCCTTCGTAAGCAGGCGGGGGAGAGAGAGATGTTTCGTCTCGATTTACACATGCTATGACTCCGGGGGTACTTCCATTCGCTTCGTCTTGATCTGTTGATGTTATTTCATGTCTCGTTTGTCCATTGTGACGGTGGGAAAGCCAGGTAAATGTCCCGGAGATATACTGAGAAATCTTTGTAACAGCATTTTCCTGCGATCACAGCTGTTCACAGCTACAAGGCTGGGACCGCTTCCATTCGCTTCGTCTTGATCTGTAGATGTTATTTAATGTCTCATTTGTTCATTTTGATGGAGAAAAAATTGTACATTTAGTGAATTCAGAGTTTCTAAGATGCACAAGTAGGCATGTTTGAGTACTCAGGTCCAGTGGCTCACTGCGTTAACGCTCGCCCCTGGATGCGGTTGGTCGCGTGTTCGAGTCCATGCTGTGGCATACTTTTTTTCATTTTCACCCTTTTTCTATGGATCTCCAAAAAGTCAACTTTGACTTTTTCTGAGTCTGGAGGAATTCAAGGGGAGTTTTCAAGGGACTCTACCCGCCTTATGAGGCACTATTTTCGAAGACTTTTTTCCATTTTCACCCTTTTTCTATGGATCTCCAAAAAGTGAACTTTTACATTTTCTGAGTCTGGAGGAATTCAAGGGGAGTTTTCAGGGGAGTGCATTCTCTCTGCCATCTCCTCCCTGTGTGTGCGTTGCTGCATGCAGCAACTGCGTGTGTGTGTGTAAACTGCCCCTCCCCTTCGCAAGCAGGTGGGGGAGAGAGAGATGTTTCGTCTCGATTTACACATGCTATGACTCCGGGGGTACCTCCATTCGCTTCGTCTTGATCTGTTGATGTTATTTCATGTCTCGTTTGTCCATTGTGACGGTGGGAAAGCCAGGGAAATGTCCCGGAGATATACTGAGAAATCTTTGTAACAGCATTTTCCTGCGATCACAGCTGTTCACAGCTACGAGGCTGGGACCGCTTCAATTCGCTTCGTCTTGATCTGTAGATGTTATTTAATGTCTCATTTGTTCATTTTGATGGAGAAAAAGTTGTACATTTAGTGAATTCAGAGTTTCTAAGATGCACAAGTAGCCATGTTTGAGTACTCAGGTCCAGTGGCTCACTGCGTTAACGCTCGCCCCTGGATGCGGTTGGTCGCGTGTTCGAATCCATGCTGTGGTGTACTTTTTTTCATTTTCACCCTTTTTCTATGGATCTCCAAAAAGTCAACTTTGACTTTTTCTGAGTCTGGAGGAATTCAAGGGGAGTTTTCAAGGGACTCTACCCGCCTTATGAGGCACTATTTTCGAATACTTTTTTCCATTTTCACCCTTTTTCTATGGATCTCCAAAAAGTGAACTTTTACATTTTCTGAGTCTGGAGGAATTCAAGGGGAGTTTTCAGGGGAGTGCGTTCTCTCTGCCATCTCCTCCCTGTGTGTGCGTTGCTGCATGCAGCAGCTGTGTGTGTGTGTAAACTGCCGCTCCCCCTCGCAAGCAGGCGGGGGAGAGAGAGATGTTTCGTCTCGATTTACACATGCTATGACTCCGGGGGTACTTCCATTCGCTTCGTCTTGATCTGTTGATGTTATTTCATGTCTCGTTTGTCCATTGTGACGGTGGGAAAGCCAGGGAAATGTCCCGGAGATATACTGAGACATCTTTGTAACAGCATTTTCCTGCGATCACAGCTGTTCACAGCTACGAGGCTGGGACCGCTTCCATTCGCTTCGTCTTGATCTGTAGATGTTATTTCATGTCTCATTTGTTCATTTTGATGGAGAAAAAGTTGTACATTTAGTGAATTCAGAGTTTCTAAGATGCAAAAGTAGGCATGTTTGAGTACTCAGGTCCAGTGGCTCACTGCGTTAGTGCTCGCCCCTGGATGCGGTTGGTCGCGTGTTCGAATCCATACTGTGGCATACTTTTTTTCATTTTCACCCTTTTTCTATGGATCTCCAAAAAGTCAACTTTGACTTTTTCTGAGTCTGGAGGAATTCAAGGGGAGTTTTCAAGAGACTCTACCCGCCTTATGAGGCACTATTTTCGAATACTTTTTTCCATTTTCACCCTTTTTCTATGGATCTCCAAAAAGTGAACTTTTACATTTTCTGAGTCTGGAGGAATTCAAGGGGAGTTTTCAGGGGAGTGCATTCTCTCTGCCATCTCCTCCCTCTGTGTGCGTTGCTGCATGCAGCAGCTGCGTGTGTGTGTGTAAACTGCCCCTCCCCTTCGCAAGCAGGCGGGGGAGAGAGAGATGTTTCGTCTCGATTTACACATGCTATGACTCCGGGGGTACTTCCATTCGCTTCGTCTTGATCTGTTGATGTTATTTCATGTCTCATTTGTCCATTGTGACGGTGGCAAAGCCAGGGAAATGTCCCGGAGATATACTGAGAAATCTTTGGAACAGCATTTTCCTGCGATCACAGCTGTTCGCAGCTACGAGGCTGGGACCGCTTCCATTCGTTTCGTCTTGATCTGTAGATGTTATTTAATGTCTCATTTGTTCATTTTGATGGAGAAAAAGTTGTACATTTAGTGAATTCAGAGTTTCTAAGATGCAAAAGTAGGCATGTTTGAGTACTCAGGTCCAGTGGCTCACTGCGTTAATGCTCGCCCCTGGATGCGGTTGGTCGCGTGTTCGAATCCATACTGTGGCATACTTTTTTTCATTTTCACCCTTTTTCTATGGATCTCCAAAAAGTCAACTTTGACTTTTTCTGAGTCTGGAGGAATTCAAGGGGAGTTTTCAAGAGACTCTACCCGCCTTATGAGGCACTATTTTCGAATACTTTTTTCCATTTTCACCCTTTTTCTATGGATCTCCAAAAAGTGAACTTTTACATTTTCTGAGTCTGGAGGAATTCAAGGGGAGTTTTCAGGGGAGTGCATTCTCTCTGCCATCTCCTCCCTCTGTGTGCGTTGCTGCATGCAGCAGCTGCGTGTGTGTGTGTAAACTGCCCCTCCCCTTCGCAAGCAGGCGGGGGAGAGAGAGATGTTTCGTCTCGATTTACACATGCTATGACTCCGGGGGTACTTCCATTCGCTTCGTCTTGATCTGTTGATGTTATTTCATGTCTCATTTGTCCATTGTGACGGTGGCAAAGCCAGGGAAATGTCCCGGAGATATACTGAGAAATCTTTGGAACAGCATTTTCCTGCGATCACAGCTGTTTGCAGCTACGAGGCTGGGACCGCTTCCATTCGTTTCGTCTTGATCTGTAGATGTTATTTAATGTCTCATTTGTTCATTTTGATGGAGAAAAAGTTGTACATTTAGTGAATTCAGAGTTTCTAAGATGCAAAAGTAGGCATGTTTGAGTACTCAGGTCCAGTGGCTCACTGCGTTAATGCTCGCCCCTGGATGCGGTTGGTCGCGTGTTCGAATCCATACTGTGTTATACTTTTTTTCATTTTCACCCTTTTTCTATGGATCTCCAAAAAGTCAACTTTGACTTTTTCTGAGTCTGGAGGAATTCAAGGGGAGTTTTCAAGGGACTCTACCCGCCTTATGAGGCACTATTTTCGAATACTTTTTTCCATTTTCACCCTATTTCTATGGATCTCCAAAAAGTGAACTTTTACATTTTCTGAGTCTGGAGGAATTCAAGGGGAGTTTTCAGGGGAGTGCGTTCTCTCTGCCATCTCCTCCCTGTGTGTGTGTTGCTGCATGCAGCAGCTGCGTGTGTGTGTAAACTGCCCCTCCCCCTCGCAAGCAGGCGGGGGAGAGAGAGATGTTTCGTTTCGATTTACACATGCTATGACTCCGGGGGTACCTCCATTCGCTTCGTCTTGATCTGTTGATGTTATTTCATGTCTCGTTTGTCCATTGTGATGGTGGGAAAGCCAGGGAAATGTCCCGGAGATATACTGAGAAATCTTTGTAACAGCATTTTCCTGCGATCACAGCTGTTCGCAGCTACGAGGCTGGGACCGCTTCAATTCGCTTCGTCTTGATCTGTAGATGTTATTTAATGTCTCAGTTGTTCATTTTGATGGAGAAAAAGTTGTACATTTAGTGAATTCAGAGTTTCTAAGATGCACAAGTAGGCATGTTTGAGTACTCAGGTCCAGTGGCTCACTGCGTTAACGCTCGCCCCTGGATGCGGTTGGTCGCGTGTTCGAATCCATGCTGTGGTGTACTTTTTTTCATTTTCACCCTTTTTCTATGGATCTCCAAAAAGTCAACTTTGACTTTTTCTGAGTCTGGAGGAATTCAAGGGGAGTTTTCAAGGGACTCTACCCGCCTTATGAGGCACTATTTTCGAATACTTTTTTCCATTTTCACCCTTTTTCTATGGATCTCCAAAAAGTGAACTTTTACATTTTCTGAGTCTGGAGGAATTCAAGGGGAGTTTTCAGGGGAGTGCGTTCTCTCTGCCATCTCCTCCCTGTGTGTGCGTTGCTGCATGCAGCAGCTGTGTGTGTGTGTGTAAACTGCCCCTCCCCCTCGCAAGCAGGCGGGGGAGAGAGAGATGTTTCGTCTCGATTTACACATGCTATGACTCCGGGGGTACTTCCCTTCGCTTCGTCTTGATCTGTTGATGTTATTTCATGTCTTGTTTGTCCATTGTGACGGTGGGAAAGCCAGGGAAATGTCCCGGAGATATACTGAGAAATCTTTGTAACAGCATTTTCCTGCGATCACAGCTGTTCGCAGCTACGAGGCTGGGACCACTTCCATTCGCTTCGTCTTGATCTGTAGATGTTATTTAATGTCTCAGTTGTTCATTTTGATGGAGAAAAAGTTGTACATTTAGTGAATTCAGAGTTTCTAAGATGCAAAAGTAGGCATGTTTGAGTACTCAGGTCCAGTGGCTCACTGCGTTAATGCTCGCCCCTGGATGCGGTTGGTCGCGTGTTCGAATCCATACTGTGGCATACTTTTTTTCATTTTCACCCTTTTTCTATGGATCTCCAAAAAGTCAACTTTGACTTTTTCTGAGTCTGGAGGAATTCAAGGGGAGTTTTCAAGAGACTCTACCCGCCTTATGAGGCACTATTTTCGAATACTTTTTTCCATTTTCACCCTTTTTCTATGGATCTCCAAAAAGTGAACTTTTACATTTTCTGAGTCTGGAGGAATTCAAGGGGAGTTTTCAGGGGAGTGCATTCTCTCTGCCATCTCCTCCCTCTGTGTGCGTTGCTGCATGCAGCAGCTGCGTGTGTGTGTGTAAACTGCCCCTCCCCTTCGCAAGCAGGCGGGGGAGAGAGAGATGTTTCGTCTCGATTTACACATGCTATGACTCCGGGGGTACTTCCATTCGCTTCGTCTTGATCTGTTGATGTTATTTCATGTCTCATTTGTCCATTGTGACGGTGGCAAAGCCAGGGAAATGTCCCGGAGATATACTGAGAAATCTTTGGAACAGCATTTTCCTGCGATCACAGCTGTTTGCAGCTACGAGGCTGGGACCGCTTCCATTCGTTTCGTCTTGATCTGTAGATGTTATTTAATGTCTCATTTGTTCATTTTGATGGAGAAAAAGTTGTACATTTAGTGAATTCAGAGTTTCTAAGATGCAAAAGTAGGCATGTTTGAGTACTCAGGTCCAGTGGCTCACTGCGTTAATGCTCGCCCCTGGATGCGGTTGGTCGCGTGTTCGAATCCATACTGTGTTATACTTTTTTTCATTTTCACCCTTTTTCTATGGATCTCCAAAAAGTCAACTTTGACTTTTTCTGAGTCTGGAGGAATTCAAGGGGAGTTTTCAAGGGACTCTACCCGCCTTATGAGGCACTATTTTCGAATACTTTTTTCCATTTTCACCCTATTTCTATGGATCTCCAAAAAGTGAACTTTTACATTTTCTGAGTCTGGAGGAATTCAAGGGGAGTTTTCAGGGGAGTGCGTTCTCTCTGCCATCTCCTCCCTGTGTGTGTGTTGCTGCATGCAGCAGCTGCGTGTGTGTGTAAACTGCCCCTCCCCCTCGCAAGCAGGCGGGGGAGAGAGAGATGTTTCGTTTCGATTTACACATGCTATGACTCCGGGGGTACCTCCATTCGCTTCGTCTTGATCTGTTGATGTTATTTCATGTCTCGTTTGTCCATTGTGATGGTGGGAAAGCCAGGGAAATGTCCCGGAGATATACTGAGAAATCTTTGTAACAGCATTTTCCTGCGATCACAGCTGTTCGCAGCTACGAGGCTGGGACCGCTTCAATTCGCTTCGTCTTGATCTGTAGATGTTATTTAATGTCTCAGTTGTTCATTTTGATGGAGAAAAAGTTGTACATTTAGTGAATTCAGAGTTTCTAAGATGCACAAGTAGGCATGTTTGAGTACTCAGGTCCAGTGGCTCACTGCGTTAACGCTCGCCCCTGGATGCGGTTGGTCGCGTGTTCGAATCCATGCTGTGGTGTACTTTTTTTCATTTTCACCCTTTTTCTATGGATCTCCAAAAAGTCAACTTTGACTTTTTCTGAGTCTGGAGGAATTCAAGGGGAGTTTTCAAGGGACTCTACCCGCCTTATGAGGCACTATTTTCGAATACTTTTTTCCATTTTCACCCTTTTTCTATGGATCTCCAAAAAGTGAACTTTTACATTTTCTGAGTCTGGAGGAATTCAAGGGGAGTTTTCAGGGGAGTGCGTTCTCTCTGCCATCTCCTCCCTGTGTGTGCGTTGCTGCATGCAGCAGCTGTGTGTGTGTGTGTAAACTGCCCCTCCCCCTCGCAAGCAGGCGGGGGAGAGAGAGATGTTTCGTCTCGATTTACACATGCTATGACTCCGGGGGTACTTCCCTTCGCTTCGTCTTGATCTGTTGATGTTATTTCATGTCTTGTTTGTCCATTGTGACGGTGGGAAAGCCAGGGAAATGTCCCGGAGATATACTGAGAAATCTTTGTAACAGCATTTTCCTGCGATCACAGCTGTTCGCAGCTACGAGGCTGGGACCACTTCCATTCGCTTCGTCTTGATCTGTAGATGTTATTTAATGTCTCAGTTGTTCATTTTGATGGAGAAAAAGTTGTACATTTAGTGAATTCAGAGTGTCTAAGATGCAAAAGTAGGCATGTTTGAGTACTCAGGTCCAGTGGCTCACTGCGTTAATGCTCGCCCCTGGATGCGGTTGGTCGCGTGTTCGAATCCATGCTGTGGTGTACTTTTTTCATTTTCACCCTTTTTCTATGGATCTCCAAAAAGTCAACTTTGACTTTTTCTGAGTCTGGAGGAATTCAAGGGGAGTTTTCAAGGGACTCTACCCGCCTTATGAGGCACTATTTTCGAATACTTTTTTCCATTTTCACCCTTTTTCTATGGATCTCCAAAAAGTGAACTTTTACATTTTCTGAGACTGGAGGAATTCAAGGGGAGTTTTCAGGGGAGTGCGTTCTCTCTGCCATCTCCTCCCTGTGTGTGCGTTGCTGCATGCAGCAGCTGTGTGTGTGTGTAAACTGCCCCTCCCCCTCGCAAGCAGGCGGGGGAGAGAGAGATGTTTCGTCTCGATTTACACATGCTATGACTCCGGGGGTACTTCCATTCGCTTCGTCTTGATCTGTTGATGTTATTTCATGTCTTGTTTGTCCATTGTGACGGTGGGAAAGCCAGGGAAATGTCCCGGAGATATACTGAGAAATCTTTGTAACAGCATTTTCCTGCGATCACAGCTGTTCGCAGCTACGAGGCTGGGACCGCTTCCATTCGCTTCGTCTTGATCTGTAGATGTTATTTAATGTCTCAGTTGTTCATTTTGATGGAGAAAAAGTTGTACATTTAGTGAATTCAGAGTTTCTAAGATGCAAAAGTAGGCATGTTTGAGTACTCAGGTCCAGTGGCTCACTGCGTTAATGCTCGCCCCTGGATGCGGTTGGTCGCGTGTTCGAATCCATGCTGTGGCATACTTTTTTTCATTTTCACCCTTTTTCTATGGATCTCCAAAAAGTCAACTTTGACTTTTTCTGAGTCTGGAGGAATTCAAGGGGAGTTTTCAAGGGACTCTACCCGCCTTATGAGGCACTATTTTCGAATACTTTTTTCCATTTTCACCCTTTTTCTATGGATCTCCAAAAAGTGAACTTTTACATTTTCTGAGTCTGGAGGAATTCAAGGGGAGTTTTCAGGGGAGTGCATTCTCTCTGCCATCTCCTCCCTGTGTGTGCGTTGCTGCATGCAGCAGCTGCGTGTGTGTGTGTAAACTGCCCCTCCCCTTCGCAAACAGGCGGGGGAGAGAGAGATGTTTCGTCTCGATGTACACATGCTATGACTCCGGGGGTACCTCCATTCGCTTCGTCTTGATCTGTTGATGTTATTTCATGTCTCGTTCGTCCATTGTGACGGTGGGAAAGCCAGGGAAATGTCCCGGAGATATACTGAGAAATCTTTGTAACAGTATTTTCCTGCGATCACAGCTGTTCACAGCTACGAGGCTGGGACTTCATCCATTCGCTTCGTCTTGATCTGTAGATGTTATTTAATGTCTCATTTGTTCATTTTGATGGAGAAAAAGTTGTACATTTAGTGAATTCAGAGTGTCTAAGCTGCACAAGTAGGCGTGTTTGAGTACTCAGGTCCAGTGGCTCACTGTGTTAACGCTCGCCCCTGGATGCGGTTGGTCGCGTGTTCGAATCCATGCTGTGGTGTACTTTTTTTCATTTTCACCCTTTTTCTATGGATCTCCAAAAAGTCAACTTTGACTTTTTCTGAGTCTGGAGGAATTCAAGGGGAGTTTTCAAGGGACTCTACCCGCCTTATGAGGCACTATTTTCGAATGCTTTTTTCCATTTTCACCCTTTTTCTATGGATCTCCAAAAAGTGAACTTTTACATTTTCTGAGTCTGGAGGAATTCAAGGGGAGTTTTCAGGGGAGTGCGTTCTCTCTGCCATCTCCTCCCTGTGTGTGCGTTGCTGCATGCAGCAGCTGTGTGTGTGTGTAAACTGCCCCTCCCCCTCGCAAGCAGGCGGGGGAGAGAGAGATATTTCGGCTCGATTTACACATGCTATGACTCCGGGGGTACTTCCATTCGCTTCGTCTTGATCTGTTGATGTTATTTCATGTCTTGTTTGTCCATTGTGACGGTGGGAAAGCCAGGGAAATGTCCCGGAGATATACTGAGAAATCTTTGTAACAGCATTTTCCTGCGATCACAGCTGTTCGCAGCTACGAGGCTGGGACCGCTTCCATTCGCTTCGTCTTGATCTGTAGATGTTATTTAATGTCTCAGTTGTTCATTTTGATGGAGAAAAAGTTGTACATTTAGTGAATTCAGAGTTTCTAAGATGCACAAGTAGGCATGTTTGAGTACTCAGGTCCAGTGGCTCACTGCGTTAACGCTCGCCCCTGGATGCGGTTGGTCGCGTGTTCGAATCCATGCTGTGGTGTACTTTTTTTCATTTTCACCCTTTTTCTATGGATCTCCAAAAAGTCAACTTTGACTTTTTCTGAGTCTGGAGGAATTCAAGGGGAGTTTTCAAGGGACTCTACCCGCCTTATGAGGCACTATTTTCGAATACTTTTTTCCATTTTCACACTTTTTCTATGGATCTCCAAAAAGTGAACTTTTACATTTTCTGAGTCTGGAGGAATTCAAGGGGAGTTTTCAGGGGAGTGCATTCTCTCTGCCATCTCCTCCCTGTGTGTGCGTTGCTGCATGCAGCAGCTGCGTGTGTGTGTGTAAACTGCCCCTCCCCTTCGCAAGCAGGCGGGGGAGAGAGAGATGTTTCGTCTCGATGTACACATGCTATGACTCCGGGGGTACCTCCATTCGCTTCGTCTTGATCTGTTGATGTTATTTCATGTCTCGTTTGTCCATTGTGACGGTGGGAAAGCCAGGGAAATGTCCCGGAGATATACTGAGAAATCTTTGTAACAGTATTTTCCTGCGATCACAGCTGTTCACAGCTACGAGGCTGGGACTTCTTCCATTCGCTTCGTCTTGATCTGTAGATGTTATTTAATGTCTCATTTGTTCATTTTGATGGAGAAAAAGTTGTACATTTAGTGAATTCAGAGTGTCTAAGCTGCACAAGTAGGCGTGTTTGAGTACTCAGGTCCAGTGGCTCACTGTGTTAACGCTCGCCCCTGGATGCGGTTGGTCGCGTGTTCGAATCCATGCTGTGGTGTACTTTTTTTCATTTTCACCCTTTTTCTATGGATCTCCAAAAAGTCAACTTTGAATTTTTCTGAGTCTGGAGGAATTCAAGGGGAGTTTTCAAGGGACTCTACCCGCCTTATGAGGCACTATTTTCGAATGCTTTTTTCCATTTTCACCCTTTTTCTATGGATCTCCAAAAAGTGAACTTTTACATGTTCTGAGTCTGGAGGAATTCAAGGGGAGTTTTCAGGGGAGTGCGTTCTCTCTGCCATCTCCTCCCTGTGTGTGCGTTGCTGCATGCATCAGCTGTGTGTGTGTGTAAACTGCCCCTCCCCCTCGCAAGCAGGCGGGGGAGAGAGAGATGTTTCGTCTCGATTTACACATGCTATGACTCCGGGGGTACTTCCATTCGCTTCGTCTTGATCTGTTGATGTTATTTCATGTCTTGTTTGTCCATTGTGATGGTGGGAAAGCCAGGGAAATGTCCCGGAGATATACTGAGAAATCTTTGTAACAGCATTTTCCTGCGATCACAGCTGTTCGCAGCTACGAGGCTGGGACCGCTTCCATTCGCTTCGTCTTGATCTGTAGATGTTATTTAATGTCTCAGTTGTTCATTTTGATGGAGAAAAAGTTGTACATTTAGTGAATTCAGAGTTTCTAAGATGCAAAAGTAGGCATGTTTGAGTACTCAGGTCCAGTGGCTCACTGCGTTAATGCTCGCCCCTGGATGCGGTTGGTCGCGTGTTCGAATCCATGCTGTGGCATACTTTTTTTCATTTTCACCCTTTTTCTATGGATCTCCAAAAAGTGATCTTTTACATTTTCTGAGTCTGGAGGAATTCAAGGGGAGTTTTCAGGGGAGTGCGTTCTCTCTGCCATCTCCTCCCTGTGTGTGTGTTGCTGCATGCAGCAGCTGCGTGTGTGTGTAAACTGCCCCTCCCCCTCGCAAGCAGGCGGGGGAGAGAGAGATGTTTCGTCTCGATTTACACATGCTATGACTCCGGGGGTACCTCCATTCGCTTCGTCTTGATCTGTTGATGTTATTTCATGTCTCGTTTGTCCATTGTGATGGTGGGAAAGCCAGGGAAATGTCCCGGAGATATACTGAGAAATCTTTGTAACAGCATTTTCCTGCGATCACAGCTGTTCACAGCTACGAGGCTGGGACCGCTTCCATTCGCTTCGTCTTGATCTGTAGATGTTATTTAATGTCTCATTTGTTCATTTTGATGGAGAAAATGTTGTACATTTAGTGAATTCAGAGTTTCTAAGATGCAAAAGTAGGCATGTTTGAGTACTCAGGTCCAGTGGCTCACTGCGTTAATGCTCGCCCCTGGATGCGGTTGGTCGCGTGTTCGAATCCATACTGTGGAATACTTTTTTTCATTTTCACCCTTTTTCTATGGATCTCCAAAAAGTCATTTTTGACTTTTTCTGAGTCTGGAGGAATTCAAGGGGAGTTTTCAAGGGACTCTACCCGCCTTATGAGGCACTATTTTCGAATACTTTTTTCCATTTTCACCCTTTTTCTATGGATCTCCAAAAAGTGAACTTTTACATTTTCTGAGTCTGGAGGAATTCAAGGGGAGTTTTCAGGGGAGTGCGTTCTCTCTGCCATCTCCTCCCTGTGTGTGCGTGGCTGCATGCAGCAGCTGTGTGTGTGTGTAAACTGCCCCTCCCCCTCGCAAGCAGGCGGGGGAGAGAGAGATGTTTCGTCTCGGTTTACACATATTATGACTCCGGGGGTACTTCCATTCGCTTCGTCTTGATCTGTTGATGTTATTTCATGTCTTGTTTGTCCATTGTGACGGTGGGAAAGCCAGGGAAGTGTCCCGGAGATATACTGAGAAATCTTTGTAACATCATTTTCCTGCGATCACAGCTGTTCGCAGCTACGAGGCTGGGACCGCTTCCATTCGCTTCGTCTGGATCTGTAGATGTTATTTAATGTCTCAGTTGTTCATTTTGATGGAGAAAAAGTTGTACATTTAGTGAATTCAGAGTTTCTAAGATGCAAAAGTAGGCATGTTTGAGTACTCAGGTCCAGTGGCTCACTGCGTTAATGCTCGCCCCTGGATGCGGTTGGTCGCGTGTTCGAATCCATGCTGTGGCATACTTTTTTTCATTTTCACCCTTTTTCTATGGATCTCCAAAAAGTGATCTTTTACATTTTTCTGAGTCTGGAGGAATTCAAGGGGAGTTTTCAGGGGAGTGCGTTCTCTCTGCCATCTCCTCCCTGTGTGTGTGTTGCTGCATGCAGCAGCTGCGTGTGTGTGTAAACTGCCCCTCCCCCTCGCAAGCAGGCGGGGGAGAGAGAGATGTTTCGTCTCGATTTACACATGCTATGACTCCGGGGGTACCTCCATTCGCTTCGTCTTGATCTGTTGATGTCTCGTTTGTCCATTGTGACGGTGGGAAAGCCAGGGAAATGTCCCGGAGATATACTGAGAAATCTTTGTTACAGTATTTTCCTGCGATCACAGCTGTTCACAGCTACGAGGCTGGGACCGCTTCCATTCGCTTCGTCTTGATCTGTAGATGTTATTTCATGTCTCATTTGTTCATGTTGATGGAGAAAAAGTTGTACATTTAGTAAATTCAGAGTGTCTAAGATGCACAAGTAGGCATGTTTGAGTACTCAGGTCCAGTGGCTCACTGTGTTAACGCTCGCCCCTGGATGCGGTTGGTCGCGTGTTCAAATCCATGCTGTGGCATTCTTTTGTTCATTTTCACCCTTTTTCTATGGATCTCCAAAAAGTCAACTTTGACTTTTTCTGAGTCTGGAGGAATTCAAGGGGAGTTTTCAAGGGACTCTACCCGCCTTTTGAGGCACTATTTTCGAATGCTTTTTTCCATTTTCACCCTTTTTCTATGGATCTCCAAAAAGTGAACTTTTACATTTTCTGAGTCTGGAGGAATTCAAGGGGAGTTTTCAGGGGAGTGCGTTCTCTCTGCCATCTCCTCCCTGTGTGTGCGTTGCTGCATGCAGCAGCTGTGTGTGTGTGTAAACTGCCCCTCCCCCTTGCAAGCAGGCGGGGGAGAGAGAGATGTTTCGTCTCGATTTACACATGCTATGACTCCGGGGGTACTTCCATTCGCTTCGTCTTGATCTGTTGATGTTATTTCATGTCTCGTTTGTCCATTGTGACGGTGGGAAAGCCAGGGAAATGTCCCGGAGATATACTGATACATCTTTGTAACAGTATTTTCCTGCGATCACAGCTGTTCACAGCTACGAGGCTGGGACTTCTTCCATTCGCTTCGTCTTGATCTGTAGATGTTATTTAATGTCTCATTTGTTCATTTTGATGGAGAAAAAGTTGTACATTTAGTGAATTCAGAGTGTCTAAGCTGCACAAGTAGGCGTGTTTGAGTACTCAGGTCCAGTGGCTCACTGTGTTAACGCTCGCCCCTGGATGCGGTTGGTCGCGTGTTCGAATCCATGCTGTGGTGTACTTTTTTTCATTTTCACCCTTTTTCTATGGATCTCCAAAAAGTCAACTTTGACTTTTTCTGAGTCTGGAGGAATTCAAGGGGAGTTTTCAAGGGACTCTACCCGCCTTATGAGGCACTATTTTCGAATGCTTTTTTCCATTTTCACCCTTTTTCTATGGATCTCCAAAAAGTGAACTTTTACATTTTCTGAGTCTGGAGGAATTCAAGGGGAGTTTTCAGGGGAGTGCGTTCTCTCTGCCATCTCCTCCCTGTGTGTGCGTTGCTGCATGCAGCAGCTGTGTGTGTGTGTAAACTGCCCCTCCCCCTCGCAAGCAGGCGGGGGAGAGAGAGATGTTTCGTCTCGATTTACACATGCTATGACTCCGGGGGTACTTCCATTCGCTTCGTCTTGATCTGTTGATGTTATTTCATGTCTTGTTTGTCCATTGTGACGGTGGGAAAGCCAGGGAAATGTCGAGATATACTGAGAAATCTTTGTAACAGCATTTTCCTGCGATCACAGCTGTTCGCAGCTACGAGGCTGGGACCGCTTCCATTCGCTTCGTCTTGATCTGTAGATGTTATTTAATGTCTCAGTTGTTCATTTTGATGGAGGAAAAGTTGTACATTTAGTGAATTCAGAGTTTCTAAGATGCAAAAGTAGGCATGTTTGAGTACTCAGGTCCAGTGGCTCACTGCGTTAATGCTCGCCCCTGGATGCGGTTGGTCGCGTGTTCGAATCCATGCTGTGGCATACTTTTTTTCATTTTCACCCTTTTTCTATGGATCTCCAAAAAGTGATCTTTTACATTTTCTGAGTCTGGAGGAATTCAAGGGGAGTTTTCAGGGGAGTGCGTTCTCTCTGCCATCTCCTCCCTGTGTGTGTGTTGTTGCATGCAGCAGCTGCGTGTGTGTGTAAACTGCCCCTCCCCCTCGCAAGCAGGCGGGGGAGAGAGAGATTTTTCGTCTCGATTTACACATGCTATGACTCCGGGGGTACCTCCATTCGCTTCGTCTTGATCTGTTGATGTTATTTCATGTCTCGTTTGTCCATTGTGACGGTGGGAAAGCCAGGGAAATGTCCCGGAGATATACTGAGAAATCTTTGTAACAGCATTTTCCTGCGATCACAGCTGTTCGCAGCTACGAGGCTGGGACCGCTTCCATTCGCTTCGTCTTGATCTGTAGATGTTATTTCATGTCTCATTTGTTCATGTTGATGGAGAAAAAGTTGTACATTTAGTAAATTCAGAGTGTCTAAGATGCACAAGTAGGCATGTTTGAGTACTCAGGTCCAGTGGCTCACTGTGTTAACGCTCGCCCCTGGATGCGGTTGGTCGCGTGTTCAAATCCATGCTGTGGCATTCTTTTTTTCATTTTCACCCTTTTTCTATGGATCTCCAAAAAGTCAACTTTGACTTTTTCTGAGTCTGGAGGAATTCAAGGGGAGTTTTCAAGGGACTCTACCCGCCTTATGAGGCACTATTTTCGAATGCTTTTTTCCATTTTCACCCTTTTTCTATGGATCTCCAAAAAGTGAACTTTTACATTTTCTGAGTCTGGAGGAATTCAAGGGGAGTTTTCAGGGGAGTGCGTTCTCTCTGCCATCTCCTCCCTGTGTGTGTGTGTAAACTGCCCCTCCCCCTCGCAAGCAGGCGGGGGAGAGAGAGATGTTTCGTCTCGATTTACACATGCTATGACTCCGGGGGTACTTCCATTCGCTTCGTCTTGATCTGTTGATGTTATTTGATGTCTTGTTTGTCCATTGTGACGGTGGGAAAGCCAGGGAAATGTCCCGGAGATATACTGAGAAATCTTTGTAACAGCATTTTCCTGCGATCACAGCTGTTCGCAGCTACGAGGCTGGGACCGCTTCCATTCGCTTCGTCTTGATCTGTAGATGTTATTTAATGTCTCAGTTGTTCATTTTGATGGAGGAAAAGTTGTACATTTAGTGAATTCAGAGTTTCTAAGATGCAAAAGTAGGCATGTTTGAGTACTCAGGTCCAGTGGCTCACTGCGTTAATGCTCGCCCCTGGATGCGGTTGCTCGCGTGTTCGAATCCATGCTGTGGCATATTTTTTTTCATTTTCACCCTTTTTCTATGGATCTCCAAAAAGTGATCTTTTACATTTTCTGAGTCTGGAGGAATTCAAGGGGAGTTTTCAGGGGAGTGCGTTCTCTCTGCCATCTCCTCCCTGTGTGTGTGTTGCTGCATGCAGCAGCTGCGTGTGTGTGTAAACTGCCCCTCCCCCTCGCAAGCAGGCGGGGGAGAGAGAGATGTTTCGTCTCGATTTACACATGCTATGACTCCGGGGGTACCTCCATTCGCTTCGTCTTGATCTGTTGATGTTATTTCATGTCTCGTTTGTCCATTGTGACGGTGGGAAAGCCAGGGAAATGTCCCGGAGATATACTGAGAAATCTTTGTAACAGCATTTTCCTGCGATCACAGCTGTTCGCAGCTACGAGGCTGGGACCGCTTCCATTCGCTTCGTCTTGATCTGTAGATGTTATTTCATGTCTCATTTGTTCATGTTGATGGAGAAAAAGTTGTACATTTAGTAAATTCAGAGTGTCTAAGATGCACAAGTAGGCATGTTTGAGTACTCAGGTCCAGTGGCTCACTGTGTTAACGCTCGCCCCTGGATGCGGTTGGTCGCGTGTTCAAATCCATGCTGTGGCATTCTTTTTTTCATTTTCACCCTTTTTCTATGGATCTCCAAAAAGTCAACTTTGACTTTTTCTGAGTCTGGAGGAATTCAAGGGGAGTTTTCAAGGGACTCTACCCGCCTTATGAGGCACTATTTTCGAATGCTTTTTTCCATTTTCACCCTTTTTCTATGGATCTCCAAAAAGTGAACTTTTACATTTTCTGAGTCTGGAGGAATTCAAGGGGAGTTTTCAGGGGAGTGCGTTCTCTCTGCCATCTCCTCCCTGTGTGTGCGTGGCTGCATGCAGCAGCTGTGTGTGTGTGTAAACTGCCCCTCCCCCTCGCAAGCAGGCGGGGGAGAGAGAGATGTTTCGTCTCGGTTTACACATATTATGACTCCGGGGGTACTTCCATTCGCTTCGTCTTGATCTGTTGATGTTATTTCATGTCTTGTTTGTCCATTGTGACGGTGGGAAAGCCAGGGAAATGTCCCGGAGATATACTGAGAAATCTTTGTAACATCATTTTCCTGCGATCACAGCTGTTCGCAGCTACGAGGCTGGGACCGCTTCCATTCGCTTCGTCTTGATCTGTAGATGTTATTTAATGTCTCAGTTGTTCATTTTGATGGAGAAAAAGTTGTACATTTAGTGAATTCAGAGTTTCTAAGATGCAAAAGTAGGCATGTTTGAGTACTCAGGTCCAGTGGCTCACTGCGTTAATGCTCGCCCCTGGATGCGGTTGGTCGCGTGTTCGAATCCATGCTGTGGCATACTTTTTTTCATTTTCACCCTTTTTCTATGGATCTCCAAAAAGTGATCTTTTACATTTTTCTGAGTCTGGAGGAATTCAAGGGGAGTTTTCAGGGGAGTGCGTTCTCTCTGCCATCTCCTCCCTGTGTGTGTGTTGCTGCATGCAGCAGCTGCGTGTGTGTGTAAACTGCCCCTCCCCCTCGCAAGCAGGCGGGGGAGAGAGAGATGTTTCGTCTCGATTTACACATGCTATGACTCCGCGGGTACCTCCATTCGCTTCGTCTTGATCTGTTGATGTTATTTCATGTCTCGTTTGTCCATTGTGACGGTGGGAAAGCCAGGGAAATGTCCCGGAGATATACTGAGAAATCTTTGTTACAGTATTTTCCTGCGATCACAGCTGTTCACAGCTACGAGGCTGGGACCGCTTCCATTCGCTTCGTCTTGATCTGTAGATGTTATTTAATGTCTCATTTGTTCATTTTGATGGAGAAAAAGTTGTACATTTAGTGAATTCAGAGTTTCTAAGATGCACAAGTAGGCATGTTTGAGTACTCAGGTCCAGTGGCTCACTGCGTTAACGCTCGCCCCTGGATGTGGTTGGTCCCGTGTTCGAATCCATGCTGTGGTGTACTTTTTTTCATTTTCACCCTTTTTCTATGGATCTCCAAAAAGTCAACTTTGACTTTTTCTGAGTCTGGAGGAATTCAAGGGGAGTTTTCAAGGGACTCTACCCGCCTTATGAGGCACTATTTTCGAATGCTTTTTTCCATTTTCACCCTTTTTCTATGGATCTCCAAAAAGTGAACTTTTACATTTTCTGAGTCTGGAGGAATTCAAGGGGAGTTTTCAGGGGAGTGCGTTCTCTCTGCCATCTCCTCCCTGTGTGTGCGTGGCTGCATGCAGCAGCTGTGTGTGTGTGTAAACTGCCCCTCCCCCTCGCAAGCAGGCGGGGGAGAGAGAGATGTTTCGTCTCGATTTACACATATTATGACTCCGGGGGTACTTCCATTCGCTTCGTCTTGATCTGTTGATGTTATTTCATGTCTTGTTTGTCCATTGTGACGGTGGGAAAGCCAGGGAAATGTCCCGGAGATATACTGAGAAATCTTTGTAACAGCATTTTCCTGCGATCACAGCTGTTCGCAGCTACGAGGCTGGGACCGCTTCCATTCACTTCGTCTTGATCTGTAGATGTTATTTAATGTCTCAGTTGTTCATTTTGATGGAGAAAAAGTTGTACATTTAGTGAATTCAGAGTTTCTAAGATGCAAAAGTAGGCATGTTTGAGTACTCAGGTCCAGTGGCTCACTGCGTTAATGCTCGCCCCTGGATGCGGTTGGTCGCGTGTTCGAATCCATGCTGTGGCATACTTTTTTTCATTTTCACCCTTTTTCTATGGATCTCCAAAAAGTGATCTTTTACATTTTCTGAGTCTGGAGGAATTCAAGGGGAGTTTTCAGGGGAGTGCGTTCTCTCTGCCATCTCCTCCCTGTGTGTGTGTTGCTGCATGCAGCAGCTGCGTGTGTGTGTAAACTGCCCCTCCCCCTCGCAAGCAGGCGGGGGAGAGAGAGATGTTTCGTCTCGATTTACACATGCTATGACTCCGGGGGTACCTCCATTCGCTTCGTCTTGATCTGTTGATGTTATTTCATGTCTCGTTTGTCCATTGTGACGGTGGGAAAGCCAGGGAAATGTCCCAGAGATATACTGAGAAATCTTTGTAACAGCATTTTCCTGCGATCACAGCTGTTCGCAGCTACGAGGCTGGGACCGCTTCCATTCGCTTCGTCTTGATCTGTAGATGTTATTTCATGTCTCATTTGTTCATGTTGATGGAGAAAAAGTTGTACATTTAGTAAATTCAGAGTGTCTAAGATGCACAAGTAGGCATGTTTGAGTACTCAGGTCCAGTGGCTCACTGTGTTAACGCTCGCCCCTGGATGCGGTTGGTCGCGTGTTCAAATCCATGCTGTGGCATTCTTTTGTTCATTTTCACCCTTTTTCTATGGATCTCCAAAAAGTCAACTTTGACTTTTTCTGAGTCTGGAGGAATTCAAGGGGAGTTTTCAAGGGACTCTACCCGCCTTTTGAGGCACTATTTTCGAATGCTTTTTTCCATTTTCACCCTTTTTCTATGGATCTCCAAAAAGTGAACTTTTACATTTTCTGAGTCTGGAGGAATTCAAGGGGAGTTTTCAGGGGAGTGCGTTCTCTCTGCCATCTCCTCCCTGTGTGTGCGTTGCTGCATGCAGCAGCTGTGTGTGTGTGTAAACTGCCCCTCCCCCTCGCAAGCAGGCGGGGGAGAGAGAGATGTTTCGTCTCGATTTACACATGCTATGACTCCGGGGGTACTTCCATTCGCTTCGTCTTGATCTGTTGATGTTATTTCATGTCTCGTTTGTCCATTGTGACGGTGGGAAAGCCAGGGAAATGTCCCGGAGATATACTGATACATCTTTGTAACAGTATTTTCCTGCGATCACAGCTGTTCACAGCTACGAGGCTGGGACTTCTTCCATTCGCTTCGTCTTGATCTGTAGATGTTATTTAATGTCTCATTTGTTCATTTTGATGGAGAAAAAGTTGTACATTTAGTGAATTCAGAGTGTCTAAGCTGCACAAGTAGGCGTGTTTGAGTACTCAGGTCCAGTGGCTCACTGTGTTAACGCTCGCCCCTGGATGCGGTTGGTCGCGTGTTCGAATCCATGCTGTGGTGTACTTTTTTTCATTTTCACCCTTTTTCTATGGATCTCCAAAAAGTCAACTTTGACTTTTTCTGAGTCTGGAGGAATTCAAGGGGAGTTTTCAAGGGACTCTACCCGCCTTATGAGGCACTATTTTCGAATGCTTTTTTCCATTTTCACCCTTTTTCTATGGATCTCCAAAAAGTGAACTTTTACATTTTCTGAGTCTGGAGGAATTCAAGGGGAGTTTTCAGGGGAGTGCGTTCTCTCTGCCATCTCCTCCCTGTGTGTGCGTTGCTGCATGCAGCAGCTGTGTGTGTGTGTAAACTGCCCCTCCCCCTCGCAAGCAGGCGGGGGAGAGAGAGATGTTTCGTCTCGATTTACACATGCTATGACTCCGGGGGTACTTCCATTCGCTTCGTCTTGATCTGTTGATGTTATTTCATGTCTTGTTTGTCCATTGTGACGGTGGGAAAGCCAGGGAAATGTCGAGATATACTGAGAAATCTTTGTAACAGCATTTTCCTGCGATCACAGCTGTTCGCAGCTACGAGGCTGGGACCGCTTCCATTCGCTTCGTCTTGATCTGTAGATGTTATTTAATGTCTCAGTTGTTCATTTTGATGGAGGAAAAGTTGTACATTTAGTGAATTCAGAGTTTCTAAGATGCAAAAGTAGGCATGTTTGAGTACTCAGGTCCAGTGGCTCACTGCGTTAATGCTCGCCCCTGGATGCGGTTGGTCGCGTGTTCGAATCCATGCTGTGGCATACTTTTTTTCATTTTCACCCTTTTTCTATGGATCTCCAAAAAGTGATCTTTTACATTTTCTGAGTCTGGAGGAATTCAAGGGGAGTTTTCAGGGGAGTGCGTTCTCTCTGCCATCTCCTCCCTGTGTGTGTGTTGTTGCATGCAGCAGCTGCGTGTGTGTGTAAACTGCCCCTCCCCCTCGCAAGCAGGCGGGGGAGAGAGAGATGTTTCGTCTCGATTTACACATGCTATGACTCCGGGGGTACCTCCATTCGCTTCGTCTTGATCTGTTGATGTTATTTCATGTCTCGTTTGTCCATTGTGACGGTGGGAAAGCCAGGGAAATGTCCCGGAGATATACTGAGAAATCTTTGTAACAGCATTTTCCTGCGATCACAGCTGTTCGCAGCTACGAGGCTGGGACCGCTTCCATTCGCTTCGTCTTGATCTGTAGATGTTATTTCATGTCTCATTTGTTCATGTTGATGGAGAAAAAGTTGTACATTTAGTAAATTCAGAGTGTCTAAGATGCACAAGTAGGCATGTTTGAGTACTCAGGTCCAGTGGCTCACTGTGTTAACGCTCGCCCCTGGATGCGGTTGGTCGCGTGTTCAAATCCATGCTGTGGCATTCTTTTTTTCATTTTCACCCTTTTTCTATGGATCTCCAAAAAGTCAACTTTGACTTTTTCTGAGTCTGGAGGAATTCAAGGGGAGTTTTCAAGGGACTCTACCCGCCTTATGAGGCACTATTTTCGAATGCTTTTTTCCATTTTCACCCTTTTTCTATGGATCTCCAAAAAGTGAACTTTTACATTTTCTGAGTCTGGAGGAATTCAAGGGGAGTTTTCAGGGGAGTGCGTTCTCTCTGCCATCTCCTCCCTGTGTGTGCGTGGCTGCATGCAGCAGCTGTGTGTGTGTGTAAACTGCCCCTCCCCCTCGCAAGCAGGCGGGGGAGAGAGAGATGTTTCGTCTCGGTTTACACATATTATGACTCCGGGGGTACTTCCATTCGCTTCGTCTTGATCTGTTGATGTTATTTCATGTCTTGTTTGTCCATTGTGACGGTGGGAAAGCCAGGGAAATGTCCCGGAGATATACTGAGAAATCTTTGTAACAGCATTTTCCTGCGATCACAGCTGTTCGCAGCTACGAGGCTGGGACCGCTTCCATTCACTTCGTCTTGATCTGTAGATGTTATTTAATGTCTCAGTTGTTCATTTTGATGGAGAAAAAGTTGTACATTTAGTGAATTCAGAGTTTCTAAGATGCAAAAGTAGGCATGTTTGAGTACTCAGGTCCAGTGGCTCACTGCGTTAATGCTCGCCCCTGGATGCGGTTGGTCGCGTGTTCGAATCCATGCTGTGGCATACTTTTTTTCATTTTCACCCTTTTTCTATGGATCTCCAAAAAGTGATCTTTTACATTTTCTGAGTCTGGAGGAATTCAAGGGGAGTTTTCAGGGGAGTGCGTTCTCTCTGCCATCTCCTCCCTGTGTGTGTGTTGCTGCATGCAGCAGCTGCGTGTGTGTGTAAACTGCCCCTCCCCCTCGCAAGCAGGCGGGGGAGAGAGAGATGTTTCGTCTCGATTTACACATGCTATGACTCCGGGGGTACCTCCATTCGCTTCGTCTTGATCTGTTGATGTTATTTCATGTCTCGTTTGTCCATTGTGACGGTGGGAAAGCCAGGGAAATGTCCCAGAGATATACTGAGAAATCTTTGTAACAGCATTTTCCTGCGATCACAGCTGTTCGCAGCTACGAGGCTGGGACCGCTTCCATTCGCTTCGTCTTGATCTGTAGATGTTATTTCATGTCTCATTTGTTCATGTTGATGGAGAAAAAGTTGTACATTTAGTAAATTCAGAGTGTCTAAGATGCACAAGTAGGCATGTTTGAGTACTCAGGTCCAGTGGCTCACTGTGTTAACGCTCGCCCCTGGATGCGGTTGGTCGCGTGTTCAAATCCATGCTGTGGCATTCTTTTGTTCATTTTCACCCTTTTTCTATGGATCTCCAAAAAGTCAACTTTGACTTTTTCTGAGTCTGGAGGAATTCAAGGGGAGTTTTCAAGGGACTCTACCCGCCTTTTGAGGCACTATTTTCGAATGCTTTTTTCCATTTTCACCCTTTTTCTATGGATCTCCAAAAAGTGAACTTTTACATTTTCTGAGTCTGGAGGAATTCAAGGGGAGTTTTCAGGGGAGTGCGTTCTCTCTGCCATCTCCTCCCTGTGTGTGCGTTGCTGCATGCAGCAGCTGTGTGTGTGTGTAAACTGCCCCTCCCCCTCGCAAGCAGGCGGGGGAGAGAGAGATGTTTCGTCTCGATTTACACATGCTATGACTCCGGGGGTACTTCCATTCGCTTCGTCTTGATCTGTTGATGTTATTTCATGTCTCGTTTGTCCATTGTGACGGTGGGAAAGCCAGGGAAATGTCCCGGAGATATACTGATACATCTTTGTAACAGTATTTTCCTGCGATCACAGCTGTTCACAGCTACGAGGCTGGGACTTCTTCCATTCGCTTCGTCTTGATCTGTAGATGTTATTTAATGTCTCATTTGTTCATTTTGATGGAGAAAAAGTTGTACATTTAGTGAATTCAGAGTGTCTAAGCTGCACAAGTAGGCGTGTTTGAGTACTCAGGTCCAGTGGCTCACTGTGTTAACGCTCGCCCCTGGATGCGGTTGGTCGCGTGTTCGAATCCATGCTGTGGTGTACTTTTTTTCATTTTCACCCTTTTTCTATGGATCTCCAAAAAGTCAACTTTGACTTTTTCTGAGTCTGGAGGAATTCAAGGGGAGTTTTCAAGGGACTCTACCCGCCTTATGAGGCACTATTTTCGAATGCTTTTTTCCATTTTCACCCTTTTTCTATGGATCTCCAAAAAGTGAACTTTTACATTTTCTGAGTCTGGAGGAATTCAAGGGGAGTTTTCAGGGGAGTGCGTTCTCTCTGCCATCTCCTCCCTGTGTGTGCGTTGCTGCATGCAGCAGCTGTGTGTGTGTGTAAACTGCCCCTCCCCCTCGCAAGCAGGCGGGGGAGAGAGAGATGTTTCGTCTCGATTTACACATGCTATGACTCCGGGGGTACTTCCATTCGCTTCGTCTTGATCTGTTGATGTTATTTCATGTCTTGTTTGTCCATTGTGACGGTGGGAAAGCCAGGGAAATGTCGAGATATACTGAGAAATCTTTGTAACAGCATTTTCCTGCGATCACAGCTGTTCGCAGCTACGAGGCTGGGACCGCTTCCATTCGCTTCGTCTTGATCTGTAGATGTTATTTAATGTCTCAGTTGTTCATTTTGATGGAGGAAAAGTTGTACATTTAGTGAATTCAGAGTTTCTAAGATGCAAAAGTAGGCATGTTTGAGTACTCAGGTCCAGTGGCTCACTGCGTTAATGCTCGCCCCTGGATGCGGTTGGTCGCGTGTTCGAATCCATGCTGTGGCATACTTTTTTTCATTTTCACCCTTTTTCTATGGATCTCCAAAAAGTGATCTTTTACATTTTCTGAGTCTGGAGGAATTCAAGGGGAGTTTTCAGGGGAGTGCGTTCTCTCTGCCATCTCCTCCCTGTGTGTGTGTTGTTGCATGCAGCAGCTGCGTGTGTGTGTAAACTGCCCCTCCCCCTCGCAAGCAGGCGGGGGAGAGAGAGATGTTTCGTCTCGATTTACACATGCTATGACTCCGGGGGTACCTCCATTCGCTTCGTCTTGATCTGTTGATGTTATTTCATGTCTCGTTTGTCCATTGTGACGGTGGGAAAGCCAGGGAAATGTCCCGGAGATATACTGAGAAATCTTTGTAACAGCATTTTCCTGCGATCACAGCTGTTCGCAGCTACGAGGCTGGGACCGCTTCCATTCGCTTCGTCTTGATCTGTAGATGTTATTTCATGTCTCATTTGTTCATGTTGATGGAGAAAAAGTTGTACATTTAGTAAATTCAGAGTGTCTAAGATGCACAAGTAGGCATGTTTGAGTACTCAGGTCCAGTGGCTCACTGTGTTAACGCTCGCCCCTGGATGCGGTTGGTCGCGTGTTCAAATCCATGCTGTGGCATTCTTTTTTTCATTTTCACCCTTTTTCTATGGATCTCCAAAAAGTCAACTTTGACTTTTTCTGAGTCTGGAGGAATTCAAGGGGAGTTTTCAAGGGACTCTACCCGCCTTATGAGGCACTATTTTCGAATGCTTTTTTCCATTTTCACCCTTTTTCTATGGATCTCCAAAAAGTGAACTTTTACATTTTCTGAGTCTGGAGGAATTCAAGGGGAGTTTTCAGGGGAGTGCGTTCTCTCTGCCATCTCCTCCCTGTGTGTGCGTGGCTGCATGCAGCAGCTGTGTGTGTGTGTAAACTGCCCCTCCCCCTCGCAAGCAGGCGGGGGAGAGAGAGATGTTTCGTCTCGGTTTACACATATTATGACTCCGGGGGTACTTCCATTCGCTTCGTCTTGATCTGTTGATGTTATTTCATGTCTTGTTTGTCCATTGTGACGGTGGGAAAGCCAGGGAAATGTCCCGGAGATATACTGAGAAATCTTTGTAACATCATTTTCCTGCGATCACAGCTGTTCGCAGCTACGAGGCTGGGACCGCTTCCATTCGCTTCGTCTTGATCTGTAGATGTTATTTAATGTCTCAGTTGTTCATTTTGATGGAGAAAAAGTTGTACATTTAGTGAATTCAGAGTTTCTAAGATGCAAAAGTAGGCATGTTTGAGTACTCAGGTCCAGTGGCTCACTGCGTTAATGCTCGCCCCTGGATGCGGTTGGTCGCGTGTTCGAATCCATGCTGTGGCATACTTTTTTTCATTTTCACCCTTTTTCTATGGATCTCCAAAAAGTGATCTTTTACATTTTTCTGAGTCTGGAGGAATTCAAGGGGAGTTTTCAGGGGAGTGCGTTCTCTCTGCCATCTCCTCCCTGTGTGTGTGTTGCTGCATGCAGCAGCTGCGTGTGTGTGTAAACTGCCCCTCCCCCTCGCAAGCAGGCGGGGGAGAGAGAGATGTTTCGTCTCGATTTACACATGCTATGACTCCGGGGGTACCTCCATTCGCTTCGTCTTGATCTGTTGATGTTATTTCATGTCTCGTTTGTCCATTGTGACGGTGGGAAAGCCAGGGAAATGTCCCGGAGATATACTGAGAAATCTTTGTTACAGTATTTTCCTGCGATCACAGCTGTTCACAGCTACGAGGCTGGGACCGCTTCCATTCGCTTCGTCTTGATCTGTAGATGTTATTTAATGTCTCATTTGTTCATTTTGATGGAGAAAAAGTTGTACATTTAGTGAATTCAGAGTTTCTAAGATGCACAAGTAGGCATGTTTGAGTACTCAGGTCCAGTGGCTCACTGCGTTAACGCTCGCCCCTGGATGTGGTTGGTCCCGTGTTCGAATCCATGCTGTGGTGTACTTTTTTTCATTTTCACCCTTTTTCTATGGATCTCCAAAAAGTCAACTTTGACTTTTTCTGAGTCTGGAGGAATTCAAGGGGAGTTTTCAAGGGACTCTACCCGCCTTATGAGGCACTATTTTCGAATGCTTTTTTCCATTTTCACCCTTTTTCTATGGATCTCCAAAAAGTGAACTTTTACATTTTCTGAGTCTGGAGGAATTCAAGGGGAGTTTTCAGGGGAGTGCGTTCTCTCTGCCATCTCCTCCCTGTGTGTGCGTGGCTGCATGCAGCAGCTGTGTGTGTGTGTAAACTGCCCCTCCCCCTCGCAAGCAGGCGGGGGAGAGAGAGATGTTTCGTCTCGATTTACACATATTATGACTCCGGGGGTACTTCCATTCGCTTCGTCTTGATCTGTTGATGTTATTTCATGTCTTGTTTGTCCATTGTGACGGTGGGAAAGCCAGGGAAATGTCCCGGAGATATACTGAGAAATCTTTGTAACAGCATTTTCCTGCGATCACAGCTGTTCGCAGCTACGAGGCTGGGACCGCTTCCATTCACTTCGTCTTGATCTGTAGATGTTATTTAATGTCTCAGTTGTTCATTTTGATGGAGAAAAAGTTGTACATTTAGTGAATTCAGAGTTTCTAAGATGCAAAAGTAGGCATGTTTGAGTACTCAGGTCCAGTGGCTCACTGCGTTAATGCTCGCCCCTGGATGCGGTTGGTCGCGTGTTCGAATCCATGCTGTGGCATACTTTTTTTCATTTTCACCCTTTTTCTATGGATCTCCAAAAAGTGATCTTTTACATTTTCTGAGTCTGGAGGAATTCAAGGGGAGTTTTCAGGGGAGTGCGTTCTCTCTGCCATCTCCTCCCTGTGTGTGTGTTGCTGCATGCAGCAGCTGCGTGTGTGTGTAAACTGCCCCTCCCCCTCGCAAGCAGGCGGGGGAGAGAGAGATGTTTCGTCTCGATTTACACATGCTATGACTCCGGGGGTACCTCCATTCGCTTCGTCTTGATCTGTTGATGTTATTTCATGTCTCGTTTGTCCATTGTGACGGTGGGAAAGCCAGGGAAATGTCCCAGAGATATACTGAGAAATCTTTGTAACAGCATTTTCCTGCGATCACAGCTGTTCGCAGCTACGAGGCTGGGACCGCTTCCATTCGCTTCGTCTTGATCTGTAGATGTTATTTCATGTCTCATTTGTTCATGTTGATGGAGAAAAAGTTGTACATTTAGTAAATTCAGAGTGTCTAAGATGCACAAGTAGGCATGTTTGAGTACTCAGGTCCAGTGGCTCACTGTGTTAACGCTCGCCCCTGGATGCGGTTGGTCGCGTGTTCAAATCCATGCTGTGGCATTCTTTTGTTCATTTTCACCCTTTTTCTATGGATCTCCAAAAAGTCAACTTTGACTTTTTCTGAGTCTGGAGGAATTCAAGGGGAGTTTTCAAGGGACTCTACCCGCCTTTTGAGGCACTATTTTCGAATGCTTTTTTCCATTTTCACCCTTTTTCTATGGATCTCCAAAAAGTGAACTTTTACATTTTCTGAGTCTGGAGGAATTCAAGGGGAGTTTTCAGGGGAGTGCGTTCTCTCTGCCATCTCCTCCCTGTGTGTGCGTTGCTGCATGCAGCAGCTGTGTGTGTGTGTAAACTGCCCCTCCCCCTCGCAAGCAGGCGGGGGAGAGAGAGATGTTTCGTCTCGATTTACACATGCTATGACTCCGGGGGTACTTCCATTCGCTTCGTCTTGATCTGTTGATGTTATTTCATGTCTCGTTTGTCCATTGTGACGGTGGGAAAGCCAGGGAAATGTCCCGGAGATATACTGATACATCTTTGTAACAGTATTTTCCTGCGATCACAGCTGTTCACAGCTACGAGGCTGGGACTTCTTCCATTCGCTTCGTCTTGATCTGTAGATGTTATTTAATGTCTCATTTGTTCATTTTGATGGAGAAAAAGTTGTACATTTAGTGAATTCAGAGTGTCTAAGCTGCACAAGTAGGCGTGTTTGAGTACTCAGGTCCAGTGGCTCACTGTGTTAACGCTCGCCCCTGGATGCGGTTGGTCGCGTGTTCGAATCCATGCTGTGGTGTACTTTTTTTCATTTTCACCCTTTTTCTATGGATCTCCAAAAAGTCAACTTTGACTTTTTCTGAGTCTGGAGGAATTCAAGGGGAGTTTTCAAGGGACTCTACCCGCCTTATGAGGCACTATTTTCGAATGCTTTTTTCCATTTTCACCCTTTTTCTATGGATCTCCAAAAAGTGAACTTTTACATTTTCTGAGTCTGGAGGAATTCAAGGGGAGTTTTCAGGGGAGTGCGTTCTCTCTGCCATCTCCTCCCTGTGTGTGCGTTGCTGCATGCAGCAGCTGTGTGTGTGTGTAAACTGCCCCTCCCCCTCGCAAGCAGGCGGGGGAGAGAGAGATGTTTCGTCTCGATTTACACATGCTATGACTCCGGGGGTACTTCCATTCGCTTCGTCTTGATCTGTTGATGTTATTTCATGTCTTGTTTGTCCATTGTGACGGTGGGAAAGCCAGGGAAATGTCGAGATATACTGAGAAATCTTTGTAACAGCATTTTCCTGCGATCACAGCTGTTCGCAGCTACGAGGCTGGGACCGCTTCCATTCGCTTCGTCTTGATCTGTAGATGTTATTTAATGTCTCAGTTGTTCATTTTGATGGAGGAAAAGTTGTACATTTAGTGAATTCAGAGTTTCTAAGATGCAAAAGTAGGCATGTTTGAGTACTCAGGTCCAGTGGCTCACTGCGTTAATGCTCGCCCCTGGATGCGGTTGGTCGCGTGTTCGAATCCATGCTGTAGCATACTTTTTTTCATTTTCACCCTTTTTCTATGGATCTCCAAAAAGTGATCTTTTACATTTTCTGAGTCTGGAGGAATTCAAGGGGAGTTTTCAGGGGAGTGCGTTCTCTCTGCCATCTCCTCCCTGTGTGTGTGTTGTTGCATGCAGCAGCTGCGTGTGTGTGTAAACTGCCCCTCCCCCTCGCAAGCAGGCGGGGGAGAGAGAGATGTTTCGTCTCGATTTACACATGCTATGACTCCGGGGGTACCTCCATTCGCTTCGTCTTGATCTGTTGATGTTATTTCATGTCTCGTTTGTCCATTGTGACGGTGGGAAAGCCAGGGAAATGTCCCGGAGATATACTGAGAAATCTTTGTAACAGCATTTTCCTGCGATCACAGCTGTTCGCAGCTACGAGGCTGGGACCGCTTCCATTCGCTTCGTCTTGATCTGTAGATGTTATTTCATGTCTCATTTGTTCATGTTGATGGAGAAAAAGTTGTACATTTAGTAAATTCAGAGTGTCTAAGATGCACAAGTAGGCATGTTTGAGTACTCAGGTCCAGTGGCTCACTGTGTTAACGCTCGCCCCTGGATGCGGTTGGTCGCGTGTTCAAATCCATGCTGTGGCATTCTTTTTTTCATTTTCACCCTTTTTCTATGGATCTCCAAAAAGTCAACTTTGACTTTTTCTGAGTCTGGAGGAATTCAAGGGGAGTTTTCAAGGGACTCTACCCGCCTTATGAGGCACTATTTTCGAATGCTTTTTTCCATTTTCACCCTTTTTCTATGGATCTCCAAAAAGTGAACTTTTACATTTTCTGAGTCTGGAGGAATTCAAGGGGAGTTTTCAGGGGAGTGCGTTCTCTCTGCCATCTCCTCCCTGTGTGTGCGTTGCTGCATGCAGCAGCTGTGTGTGTGTGTAAACTGCCCCTCCCCCTCGCAAGCAGGCGGGGGAGAGAGAGATGTTTCGTCTCGATTTACACATGCTATGACTCCGGGGGTACTTCCATTCGCTTCGTCTTGATCTGTTGATGTTATTTGATGTCTTGTTTGTCCATTGTGACGGTGGGAAAGCCAGGGAAATGTCCCGGAGATATACTGAGAAATCTTTGTAACAGCATTTTCCTGCGATCACAGCTGTTCGCAGCTACGAGGCTGGGACCGCTTCCATTCGCTTCGTCTTGATCTGTAGATGTTATTTAATGTCTCAGTTGTTCATTTTGATGGAGGAAAAGTTGTACATTTAGTGAATTCATTTGCATCTAAGATGCAAAAGTAGGCATGTTTGAGTACTCAGGTCCAGTGGCTCACTGCGTTAATGCTCGCCCCTGGATGCGGTTGGTCGCGTGTTCGAATCCATGCTGTGGCATATTTTTTTTCATTTTCACCCTTTTTCTATGGATCTCCAAAAAGTGATCTTTTACATTTTCTGAGTCTGGAGGAATTCAAGGGGAGTTTTCAGGGGAGTGCGTTCTCTCTGCCATCTCCTCCCTGTGTGTGTGTTGCTGCATGCAGCAGCTGCGTGTGTGTGTAAACTGCCCCTCCCCCTCGCAAGCAGGCGGGGGAGAGAGAGATGTTTCGTCTCGATTTACACATGCTATGACTCCGGGGGTACCTCCATTCGCTTCGTCTTGATCTGTTGATGTTATTTCATGTCTCGTTTGTCCATTGTGACGGTGGGAAAGCCAGGGAAATGTCCCGGAGATATACTGAGAAATCTTTGTAACAGCATTTTCCTGCGATCACAGCTGTTCGCAGCTACGAGGCTGGGACCGCTTCCATTCGCTTCGTCTTGATCTGTAGATGTTATTTCATGTCTCATTTGTTCATGTTGATGGAGAAAAAGTTGTACATTTAGTAAATTCAGAGTGTCTAAGATGCACAAGTAGGCATGTTTGAGTACTCAGGTCCAGTGGCTCACTGTGTTAACGCTCGCCCCTGGATGCGGTTGGTCGCGTGTTCAAATCCATGCTGTGGCATTCTTTTTTTCATTTTCACCCTTTTTCTATGGATCTCCAAAAAGTCAACTTTGACTTTTTCTGAGTCTGGAGGAATTCAAGGGGAGTTTTCAAGGGACTCTACCCGCCTTATGAGGCACTATTTTCGAATGCTTTTTTCCATTTTCACCCTTTTTCTATGGATCTCCAAAAAGTGAACTTTTACATTTTCTGAGTCTGGAGGAATTCAAGGGGAGTTTTCAGGGGAGTGCGTTCTCTCTGCCATCTCCTCCCTGTGTGTGCGTGGCTGCATGCAGCAGCTGTGTGTGTGTGTAAACTGCCCCTCCCCCTCGCAAGCAGGCGGGGGAGAGAGAGATGTTTCGTCTCGGTTTACACATATTATGACTCCGGGGGTACTTCCATTCGCTTCGTCTTGATCTGTTGATGTTATTTCATGTCTTGTTTGTCCATTGTGACGGTGGGAAAGCCAGGGAAATGTCCCGGAGATATACTGAGAAATCTTTGTAACATCATTTTCCTGCGATCACAGCTGTTCGCAGCTACGAGGCTGGGACCGCTTCCATTCGCTTCGTCTTGATCTGTAGATGTTATTTAATGTCTCAGTTGTTCATTTTGATGGAGAAAAAGTTGTACATTTAGTGAATTCAGAGTTTCTAAGATGCAAAAGTAGGCATGTTTGAGTACTCAGGTCCAGTGGCTCACTGCGTTAATGCTCGCCCCTGGATGCGGTTGGTCGCGTGTTCGAATCCATGCTGTGGCATACTTTTTTTCATTTTCACCCTTTTTCTATGGATCTCCAAAAAGTGATCTTTTACATTTTTCTGAGTCTGGAGGAATTCAAGGGGAGTTTTCAGGGGAGTGCGTTCTCTCTGCCATCTCCTCCCTGTGTGTGTGTTGCTGCATGCAGCAGCTGCGTGTGTGTGTAAACTGCCCCTCCCCCTCGCAAGCAGGCGGGGGAGAGAGAGATGTTTCGTCTCGATTTACACATGCTATGACTCCGGGGGTACCTCCATTCGCTTCGTCTTGATCTGTTGATGTTATTTCATGTCTCGTTTGTCCATTGTGACGGTGGGAAAGCCAGGGAAATGTCCCGGAGATATACTGAGAAATCTTTGTTACAGTATTTTCCTGCGATCACAGCTGTTCACAGCTACGAGGCTGGGACCGCTTCCATTCGCTTCGTCTTGATCTGTAGATGTTATTTAATGTCTCATTTGTTCATTTTGATGGAGAAAAAGTTGTACATTTAGTGAATTCAGAGTTTCTAAGATGCACAAGTAGGCATGTTTGAGTACTCAGGTCCAGTGGCTCACTGCGTTAACGCTCGCCCCTGGATGTGGTTGGTCCCGTGTTCGAATCCATGCTGTGGTGTACTTTTTTTCATTTTCACCCTTTTTCTATGGATCTCCAAAAAGTCAACTTTGACTTTTTCTGAGTCTGGAGGAATTCAAGGGGAGTTTTCAAGGGACTCTACCCGCCTTATGAGGCACTATTTTCGAATGCTTTTTTCCATTTTCACCCTTTTTCTATGGATCTCCAAAAAGTGAACTTTTACATTTTCTGAGTCTGGAGGAATTCAAGGGGAGTTTTCAGGGGAGTGCGTTCTCTCTGCCATCTCCTCCCTGTGTGTGCGTGGCTGCATGCAGCAGCTGTGTGTGTGTGTAAACTGCCCCTCCCCCTCGCAAGCAGGCGGGGGGAGAGAGAGATGTTTCGTCTCGATTTACACATATTATGACTCCGGGGGTACTTCCATTCGCTTCGTCTTGATCTGTTGATGTTATTTCATGTCTTGTTTGTCCATTGTGACGGTGGGAAAGCCAGGGAAATGTCCCGGAGATATACTGAGAAATCTTTGTAACAGCATTTTCCTGCGATCACAGCTGTTCGCAGCTACGAGGCTGGGACCGCTTCCATTCACTTCGTCTTGATCTGTAGATGTTATTTAATGTCTCAGTTGTTCATTTTGATGGAGAAAAAGTTGTACATTTAGTGAATTCAGAGTTTCTAAGATGCAAAAGTAGGCATGTTTGAGTACTCAGGTCCAGTGGCTCACTGCGTTAATGCTCGCCCCTGGATGCGGTTGGTCGCGTGTTCGAATCCATGCTGTGGCATACTTTTTTTCATTTTCACCCTTTTTCTATGGATCTCCAAAAAGTGATCTTTTACATTTTCTGAGTCTGGAGGAATTCAAGGGGAGTTTTCAGGGGAGTGCGTTCTCTCTGCCATCTCCTCCCTGTGTGTGTGTTGCTGCATGCAGCAGCTGCGTGTGTGTGTAAACTGCCCCTCCCCCTCGCAAGCAGGCGGGGGAGAGAGAGATGTTTCGTCTCGATTTACACATGCTATGACTCCGGGGGTACCTCCATTCGCTTCGTCTTGATCTGTTGATGTTATTTCATGTCTCGTTTGTCCATTGTGACGGTGGGAAAGCCAGGGAAATGTCCCAGAGATATACTGAGAAATCTTTGTAACAGCATTTTCCTGCGATCACAGCTGTTCGCAGCTACGAGGCTGGGACCGCTTCCATTCGCTTTGTCTTGATCTGTAGATGTTATTTCATGTCTCATTTGTTCATGTTGATGGAGAAAAAGTTGTACATTTAGTAAATTCAGAGTGTCTAAGATGCACAAGTAGGCATGTTTGAGTACTCAGGTCCAGTGGCTCACTGTGTTAACGCTCGCCCCTGGATGCGGTTGGTCGCGTGTTCAAATCCATGCTGTGGCATTCTTTTGTTCATTTTCACCCTTTTTCTATGGATCTCCAAAAAGTCAACTTTGACTTTTTCTGAGTCTGGAGGAATTCAAGGGGAGTTTTCAAGGGACTCTACCCGCCTTTTGAGGCACTATTTTCGAATGCTTTTTTCCATTTTCACCCTTTTTCTATGGATCTCCAAAAAGTGAACTTTTACATTTTCTGAGTCTGGAGGAATTCAAGGGGAGTTTTCAGGGGAGTGCGTTCTCTCTGCCATCTCCTCCCTGTGTGTGCGTTGCTGCATGCAGCAGCTGTGTGTGTGTGTAAACTGCCCCTCCCCCTCGCAAGCAGGCGGGGGAGAGAGAGATGTTTCGTCTCGATTTACACATGCTATGACTCCGGGGGTACCTCCATTCGCTTCGTCTTGATCTGTTGATGTTATTTCATGTCTCGTTTGTCCATTGTGATGGTGGGAAAGCCAGGGAAATGTCCCGGAGATATACTGAGAAATCTTTGTAACAGCATTTTCCTGCGATCACAGCTGTTCGCAGCTACGAGGCTGGGACCGCTTCCATTCGCTTCGTCTTGATCTGTAGATGTTATTTAATGTCTCAGTTGTTCATTTTGATGGAGAAAAAGTTGTACATTTAGTGAATTCAGAGTTTCTAAGATGCACAAGTAGGCATGTTTGAGTACTCAGGTCCAGTGGCTCACTGCGTTAACGCTCGCCCCTGGATGCGGTTGGTCGCGTGTTCGAATCCATGCTGTGGTGTACTTTTTTTCATTTTCACCCTTTTTCTATGGATCTCCAAAAAGTCAACTTTGACTTTTTCTGAGTCTGGAGGAATTCAAGGGGAGTTTTCAAGGGACTCTACCCGCCTTATGAGGCACTATTTTCGAATGCTTTTTTCCATTTTCACCCTTTTTCTATGGATCTCCAAAAAGTGAACTTTTACATTTTCTGAGTCTGGAGGAATTCAAGGGGAGTTTTCAGGGGAGTGCGTTCTCTCTGCCATCTCCTCCCTGTGTGTGCGTTGCTGCATGCAGCAGCTGTGTGTGTAAACTGCCCCTCCCCCTCGCAAGCAGGCGGGGGAGAGAGAGATGTTTCGTCTCGATTTACACATGCTATGACTCCGGGGGTACTTCCATTCGCTTCGTCTTGATCTGTTGATGTTATTTCATGTCTTGTTTGTCCATTGTGACGGTGGGAAAGCCAGGGAAATGTCCCGGAGATATACTGAGAAATCTTTGTAACAGCATTTTCCTGCGATCACAGCTGTTCGCAGCTACGAGGCTGGGACCGCTTCCATTCGCTTCGTCTTGATCTGTAGATGTTATTTAATGTCTCAGTTGTTCATTTTGATGGAGAAAAAGTTGTACATTTAGTGAATTCAGAGTTTCTAAGATGCAAAAGTAGGCATGTTTGAGTACTCAGGTCCAGTGGCTCACTGCGTTAATGCTCGCCCCTGGATGCGGTTGGTCGCGTGTTCGAATCCATGCTGTGGCATACTTTTTTTCATTTTCACCCTTTTTCTATGGATCTCCAAAAAGTCAACTTTGACTTTTTCTGAGTCTGGAGGAATTCAAGGGGAGTTTTCAGGGGAGTGCATTCTCTCTGCCATCTCCTCCCTGTGTGTGCGTTGCTGCATGCAGCAGCTGCGTGTGTGTGTGTAAACTGCCCCTCCCCTTCGCAAGCAGGCGGGGGAGAGAGAGATGTTTCGTCTCGATGTACACATGCTATGACTCCGGGGGTACCTCCATTCGCTTCGTCTTGATCTGTTGATGTTATTTCATGTCTCGTTTGTCCATTGTGACGGTGGGAAAGCCAGGGAAATGTCCCGGAGATATACTGAGAAATCTTTGTAACAGTATTTTCCTGCGATCACAGCTGTTCACAGCTACGAGGCTGGGACTTCTTCCATTCGCTTCGTCTTGATCTGTAGATGTTATTTAATGTCTCATTTGTTCATTTTGATGGAGAAAAAGTTTTACATTTAGTGAATTCAGAGTGTCTAAGCTGCACAAGTAGGCGTGTTTGAGTACTCAGGTCCAGTGGCTCACTGTGTTAACGCTCGCCCCTGGATGCGGTTGGTCGCGTGTTCGAATCCATGCTGTGGTGTACTTTTTTTCATTTTCACCCTTTTTCTATGCATCTCCAAAAAGTCAACTTTGACTTTTTCTGAGTCTGGAGGAATTCAAGGGGAGTTTTCAAGGGACTCTACCCGCCTTATGAGGCACTATTTTCGAATGCTTTTTTCCATTTTCACCCTTTTTCTATGGATCTCCAAAAAGTGAACTTTTACATTTTCTGAGTCTGGAGGAATTCAAGGGGAGTTTTCAGGGGAGTGCGTTCTCTCTGCCATCTCCTCCCTGTGTGTGCGTTGCTGCATGCAGCAGCTGTGTGTGTAAACTGCCCCTCCCCCTCGCAAGCAGGCGGGGGAGAGAGAGATGTTTCGTCTCGATTTACACATGCTATGACTCCGGGGGTACTTCCATTCGCTTCGTCTTGATCTGTTGATGTTATTTCATGTCTTGTTTGTCCATTGTAACGGTGGGAAAGCCAGGGAAATGTCCCGGAGATATACTGAGAAATCTTTGTAACAGCATTTTCCTGCGATCACAGCTGTTCACAGCTACGAGGCTGGGACCGCTTCCATTCGCTTCGTCTTGATCTGTAGATGTTATTTAATGTCTCAGGTGTTCATTTTGATGGAGAAAAAGTTGTACATTTAGTGAATTCAGAGTTTCTAAGATGCAAAAGTAGGCATGTTTGAGTACTCATGTCCAGTGGCTCACTGCGTTAACGCTCGCCCCTGGATGCCGTTGGTCGCGTGTTCGAATCCATGCTGTGGCATACTTTTTTTCATTTTCACCCTTTTTCTATGGATCTCCAAAAAGTCAACTTTGACTTTTTCTGAGTCTGGAGGAATTCAAGGGGAGTTTTCAAGGGACTCTACCCGCCTTATGAGGCACTATTTTCGAATACTTTTTTCCATGTTCACCCTTTTCTATGGATCTCCAAAAAGTGAACTTTTACATTTTCTGAGTCTGGAGGAATTCAAGGGGAGTTTTCAGGGGAGTGCATTCTCTCTGCCATCTTCTCCCTGTGTGTGCGTTGCTGCATGCAGCAGCTGCGTGTGTTTGTGTAAACTGCCCCTCCCCTTCGCAAGCAGGCGGGGGAGAGAGAGATGTTTCGTCTCGATTTACACATGCTATGACTCCGGGGGTACCTCCATTCGCTTCGTCTTGATCTGTTGATGTTATTTCATGTCTCGTTTGTCCATTGTGACGGTGGGAAAGCCAGGGAAATGTCCCGGAGATATACTGATAAATCTTTGTAACAGCATTTTCCTGCGATCACAGCTGTTCGCAGCTACGAGGCTGGGACCGCTTCCATTCGCTTCGTCTTGATCTGTAGATGTTATTTCATGTCTCATTTGTTCATGTTGATGGAGAAAAAGTTGTACATTTAGTAAATTCAGAGTGTCTAAGATGCACAAGTAGGCATGTTTGAGTACTCAGGTCCAGTGGCTCACTGTGTTAACGCTCGCCCCTGGATGCGGTTGGTCGCGTGTTCAAATCCATGCTGTGGCATTCTTTTTTTCATTTTCACCCTTTTTCTATGGATCTCCAAAAAGTCAACTTTGACTTTTTCTGAGTCTGGAGGAATTCAAGGGGAGTTTTCAAGGGACTCTACCCGCCTTATGAGGCACTATTTTCGAATGCTTTTTTCCATTTTCACCCTTTTTCTATGGATCTCCAAAAAGTGAACTTTTACATTTTCTGAGTCTGGAGGAATTCAAGGGGAGTTTTCAGGGGAGTGCGTTCTCTCTGCCATCTCCTCCCTGTGTGTGCGTTGCTGCCTGCAGCAGCTGTGTGTGTGTGTAAACTGCCCCTCCCCCTCGCAAGCAGGCGGGGGAGAGAGAGATGTTTCGTCTCGATTTACACATGCTATGACTCCGGGGGTACTTCCATTCGCTTCGTCTTGATCTGTTGATGTTATTTCATGTCTTGTTTGTCCATTGTGACGGTGGGAAAGCCAGGGAAATGTCCCGGAGATATACTGAGAAATCTTTGTAACAGCATTTTCCTGCGATCACAGCTGTTCGCAGCTACGAGGCTGGGACCGCTTCCATTCGCTTCGTCTTGATCTGTAGATGTTATTTAATGTCTCAGTTGTTCATTTTGATGGAGGAAAAGTTGTACATTTAGTGAATTCAGAGTTTCTAAGATGCAAAAGTAGGCATGTTTGAGTACTCAGGTCCAGTGGCTCACTGCGTTAATGCTCGCCCCTGGATGCGGTTGGTCGCGTGTTCGAATCCATGCTGTGGCATACTTTTTTTCATTTTCACCCTTTTTCTATGGATCTCCAAAAAGTGATCTTTTACATTTTCTGAGTCTGGAGGAATTCAAGGGGAGTTTTCAGGGGAGTGCGTTCTCTCTGCCATCTCCTCCCTGTGTGTGTGTTGCTGCATGCAGCAGCTGCGTGTGTGTGTAAACTGCCCCTCCCCCTCGCAAGCAGGCGGGGGAGAGAGAGATGTTTCGTCTCGATTTACACATGCTATGACTCCGGGGGTACCTCCATTCGCTTCGTCTTGATCTGTTGATGTTATTTCATGTCTCGTTTGTCCATTGTGACAGTGGGAAAGCCAGGGAAATGTCCCGGAGATATACTGATAAATCTTTGTAACAGCATTTTCCTGCGATCACAGCTGTTCACAGCTACGAGGCTGGGACTGCTTCCATTCGCTTCGTCTTGATCTGTAGATGTTATTTCATGTCTCATTTGTTCATTTTGATGGAGAAAAAGTTGTACATTTAGTGAATTCAGAGTGTCTAAGATGCAAAAGTAGGCATGTTTGAGTACTCATGTCCAGTGGCTCACTGCGTTAACGCTCGCCCCTGGATGCCGTTGGTCGCGTGTTCGAATCCATGCTGTGGCATACTTTTTTTCATTTTCACCCTTTTTCTATGGATCTCCAAAAAGTCAACTTTGACTTTTTCTGAGTCTGGAGGAATTCAAGGGGAGTTTTCAGGGGAGTGCGTTCTCTCTGCCATCTCCTCCCTGTGTGTGTGTTGCTGCATGCAGCAGCTGCGTGTGTGTGTAAACTGCCCCTCCCTCTCGCAAGCAGGCGGGGGAGAGAGAGATGTTTCGTCTCGATTTACACATGCTATGACTCCGGGGGTACCTCCATTCGCTTCGTCTTGATCTGTTGATGTTATTTCATCTCTCGTTTGTCCATTGTGACGGTGGGAAAGCCAGGGAAATGTCCCGGAGATATACTGAGAAATCTTTGTAACAGCATTTTCCTGCGATCACAGCTGTTCACAGCTACGAGGCTGGGACCGCTTCCATTCGCTTCGTCTTGATCTGTAGATGTTATTTAATGTCTCATTTGTTCATTTTGACGGAGAAAAAGTTGTACATTTAGTAAATTCAGAGTGTCTAAGATGCACAAGTAGGCATGTTTGAGTACTCAGGTCCAGTGGCTCACTGTGTTAACGCTCGCCCCTGGATGCGGTTGGTCGCGTGTTCGAATCCATGCTGTGGCATACTTTTTTTCATTTTCACCCTTTTTCTATGGATCTCCAAAAAGTCAACTTTGACTTTTTCTGAGTCTGGAGGAATTCAAGGGGAGTTTTCAAGGGACTCTACCCGCCTTATGAGGCACTATTTTCGAATACTTTTTTCCATTTTCACCCTTTTTCTATGGATCTCCAAAAAGTGAACTTTTACATTTTCTGAGTCTGGAGGAATTCAAGGGGAGTTTTCAGGGGAGTGCATTCTCTCTGCCATCTCCTCCCTCTGTGTGCGTTGCTGCATGCAGCAGCTGCGTGTGTGTGTGTAAACTGCCCCTCCACTTCGCAAGCAGGCGGGGGAGAGAGAGATGTTTCGTCTCGATTTACACATGCTATGACTCCGGGGGTACTTCCATTCGCTTCGTCTTGATCTGTTGATGTTATTTCATGTCTCGTTTGTCCATTGTGACGGTGGGAAAGCCAGGGAAATGTCCCGGAGATATACTGAGAAATCTTTGTAACAGCATTTTCCTGCGATCACAGCTGTTCGCAGCTACGAGGCTGGGACCGCTTCCATTCGCTTCGTCTTGATCTGTAGATGTTATTTAATGTCTCATTTGTTCATTTTGATGGAGAAAAAGTTGTACATTTAGTAAATTCAGAGTGTCTAAGATGCACAAGTAGGCATGTTTGAGTACTCAGGTCCAGTGGCTCACTGTGTTAACGCTCGCCCCTGGATGCGGTTGGTCGCGTGTTCGAATCCATGCTGTGGCATTCTTTTTTTCATTTTCACCCTTTTTCTATGGATCTCCAAAAAGTGATCTTTTACATTTTCTGAGTCTGGAGGAATTCAAGGGGAGTTTTCAGGGGAGTGCGTTCTCTCTGCCATCTCCTCCCTGTGTGTGTGTTGCTGCATGCAGCAGCTGCGTGTGTGTGTAAACTGCCCCTCCCCCTCGCAAGCAGGCGGGGGAGAGAGAGATGTTTCGTCTCGATTTACACATGCTATGACTCCGGGGGTACCTCCATTTGCTTCGTCTTGATCTGTTGATGTTATTTCATGTCTCGTTTGTCCATTGTGACGGTGGGAAAGCCAGGTAAATGTCCCGGAGATATACTGAGAATTCTTTGTAACAGCATTTTCCTGCGATCACAGCTGTTCACAGCTACAAGGCTGGGACCGCTTCCATTCGCTTCGTCTTGATCTGTAGATGTTATTTAATGTCTCATTTGTTCATTTTGATGGAGAAAAAATTGTACATTTAGTGAATTCAGAGTTTCTAAGATGCACAAGTAGGCATGTTTGAGTACTCAGGTCAAGTGGCTCACTGCGTTAACGCTCGCCCCTGGATGCGGTTGGTCGCGTGTTCGAGTCCATGCTGTGGCATACTTTTTTTCATTTTCACCCTTTTTCTATGGCTCTCCAAAAAGTCAACTTTGACTTTTTCTGAGTCTGGAGGAATTCAAGGGGAGTTTTCAAGGGACTCTACCCGCCTTATGAGGCACTATTTTCGAATACTTTTTTCCATTTTCACCCTTTTTCTATGGATCTCCAAAAAGTGAACTTTTACATTTTCTGAGTCTGGAGGAATTCAAGGGGAGTTTTCAGGGGAGTGCATTCTCTCTGCCATCTCCTCCCTCTGTGTGCGTTGCTGCATGCAGCAGCTGCGTGTGTGTGTGTAAACTGCCCCTCCACTTCGCAAGCAGGCGGGGGAGAGAGAGATGTTTCGTCTCGATTTACACATGCTATGACTCCGGGGGTACTTCCATTCGCTTCGTCTTGATCTGTTGATGTTATTTCATGTCTCGTTTGTCCATTGTGACGGTGGGAAAGCCAGGGAAATGTCCCGGAGATATACTGAGAAATCTTTGTAACAGCATTTTCCTGCGATCACAGCTGTTCGCAGCTACGAGGCTGGGACCGCTTCCATTCGCTTCGTCTTGATCTGTAGATGTTATTTAATGTCTCATTTGTTCATTTTGATGGAGAAAAAGTTGTACATTTAGTAAATTCAGAGTGTCTAAGATGCACAAGTAGGCATGTTTGAGTACTCAGGTCCAGTGGCTCACTGTGTTAACGCTCGCCCCTGGATGCGGTTGGTCGCGTGTTCGAATCCATGCTGTGGCATTCTTTTTTTCATTTTCACCCTTTTTCTATGGATCTCCAAAAAGTGATCTTTTACATTTTCTGAGTCTGGAGGAATTCAAGGGGAGTTTTCAGGGGAGTGCGTTCTCTCTGCCATCTCCTCCCTGTGTGTGTGTTGCTGCATGCATCAGCTGCGTGTGTGTGTAAACTGCCCCTCCCCCTCGCAAGCAGGCGGGGGAGAGAGAGATGTTTCGTCTCGATTTACACATGCTATGACTCCGGGGGTACTTCCATTCGCTTCGTCTTGATCTGTTGATGTTATTTCATGTCTCGTTTGTCCATTGTGACGGTGGGAAAGCCAGGGAAATGTCCCGGAGATATACTGATAAATCTTTGTAACAGCATTTTCCTGCGATCACAGCTCTGCACAGCTACGAGGCTGGGACCGCTTCCATTCGCTTCGTCTTGATCTGGAGATGTTATTTCATGTCTCATTTGTTCATTTTGATGGAGAAAAGGTTGTACATTTAGTGAATTCAGAGTGTCTAAGATGCACAAGTAGGCATGTTTGAGTACTCAGGTCCAGTGGCTCACTGCGTTAACGCTCGCCCCTGGATGCGGTTGGTCGCGTGTTCGAATCCATGCTGTGGCATACTTTTTTTCATTTTCACCCTTTTTCTATGGATCTCCAAAAAGTCAACTTTGACTTTTTCTGAGTCTGGAGGAATTCAAGGGGAGTTTTCAAGGGACTCTACCCGCCTTATGAGGCACTATTTTCGAATACTTTTTTACATTTTCACCCTTTTTCTATGGATCTCCAAAAAGTGATCTTTTACATTTTCTGAGTCTGGAGGAATTCAAGGGGCGTTTTCAGGGGAGTGCGTTCTCTCTGCCATCTCCTCCCTGTGTGTGTGTTGCTGCATGCAGCAGCTGCGTGTGTGTGTAAACTGCCCCTCCCTCTCGCAAGCAGGCGGGGGAGAGAGAGATGTTTCGTCTCGATTTACACATGCTATGACTCCGGGGGTACCTCCATTCGCTTCGTCTTGATCTGTTGATGTTATTTCATGTCTCGTTTGTCCATTGTGACGGTGGGAAAGCCAGGGAAATGTCCCGGAGATATACTGAGAAATCTTTGTAACAGCATTTTCCTGCGATCACAGCTGTTCACAGCTACGAGACTGGGACCGCTTCCATTCGCTTCGTCTTGATCTGTAGATGTTATTTCATGTCTCATTTGTTCATTTTGATGGAGAAAAAGTTGTACATTTAGTGAATTCAGAGTGTCTAAGATGCACAAGTAGGCATATTTGCGTACTCAGGTCCAGTGGCTCACTGCGTTAACACTCGCCCCTGGATGCGGTTGGTCGCGTGTTCGAATCCATGCTGTGGCATTCTTTTTTTCATTTTCACCCTTTTTCTATGGATCTCCAAAAAGTGATCTTTTACATTTTCTGAGTCTGGAGGAATTCAAGGGGAGTTTTCAGGGGAGTGCGTTCTCTCTGCCATCTCCTCCCTGTGTGTGTGTTGCTGCAGGCAGCAGCTGCGTGTGTGTGTAAACTGCCCCTCCCTCTCGCAAGCAGGCGGGGGAGAGAGAGATGTTTCGTCTCGATTTACACATGCTATGACTCCGGGGGTACCTCCATTCGCTTCGTCTTGATCTGTTGATGTTATTTCATGTCTCGTTTGTCCATTGTGACGGTGGGAAAGCCAGGTAAATGTCCCGGAGATATACTGAGAAATCTTTGTAACAGCATTTTCCTGCGATCACAGCTGTTCACAGCTACAAGGCTGGGACCGCTTCCATTCGCTTCGTCTTGATCTGTAGATGTTATTTCATGTCTCATTTGTTCATTTTGATGGAGAAAAAGTTGTACATTTAGTGAATTCAGAGTTTCTAAGATGCAAAAGTAGGCATGTTTGAGTACTCAGGTCCAGTGGCTCACTGCGTTAATGCTCGCCCCTGGATTCGGTTGGTCGCGTGCTCGAATCCATACTGTGGCATACTTTTTTTCATTTTCACCCTTTTTCTATGGATCTCCAAAAAGTCAACTTTGACTTTTTCTGAGTCTGGAGGAATTCAAGGGGAGTTTTCAAGGGACTCTACCCGCCTTATGAGGCACTATTTTCGAATACTTTTTTCCATTTTCACCCTTTTTCTATGGATCTCCAAAAAGTGAACTTTTACATTTTCTGAGTCTGGAGGAATTCAAGGGGAGTTTTCAGGGGAGTGCATTCTCTCTGCCATCTCCTCCCTCTGTGTGCGTTGCTGCATGCAGCAGCTGCGTGTGTGTGTGTAAACTGCCCCTCCACTTCGCAAGCAGGCGGGGGAGAGAGAGATGTTTCGTCTCGATTTACACATGCTATGACTCCGGGGGTACTTCCATTCGCTTCGTCTTGATCTGTTGATGTTATTTCATGTCTCGTTTGTCCATTGTGACGGTGGGAAAGCCAGGGAAATGTCCCGGAGATATACTGAGAAATCTTTGTAACAGCATTTTCCTGCGATCACAGCTGTTCGCAGCTACGAGGCTGGGACCGCTTCCATTCGCTTCGTCTTGATCTGTAGATGTTATTTAATGTCTCATTTGTTCATTTTGATGGAGAAAAAGTTGTACATTTAGTAAATTCAGAGTGTCTAAGATGCACAAGTAGGCATGTTTGAGTACTCAGGTCCAGTGGCTCACTGTGTTAACGCTCGCCCCTGGATGCGGTTGGTCGCGTGTTCGAATCCATGCTGTGGCATTCTTTTTTTCATTTTCACCCTTTTTCTATGGATCTCCAAAAAGTGATCTTTTACATTTTCTGAGTCTGGAGGAATTCAAGGGGAGTTTTCAGGGGAGTGCGTTCTCTCTGCCATCTCCTCCCTGTGTGTGTGTTGCTGCATGCATCAGCTGCGTGTGTGTGTAAACTGCCCCTCCCCCTCGCAAGCAGGCGGGGGAGAGAGAGATGTTTCGTCTCGATTTACACATGCTATGACTCCGGGGGTACTTCCATTCGCTTCGTCTTGATCTGTTGATGTTATTTCATGTCTCGTTTGTCCATTGTGACGGTGGGAAAGCCAGGGAAATGTCCCGGAGATATACTGATAAATCTTTGTAACAGCATTTTCCTGCGATCACAGCTCTGCACAGCTACGAGGCTGGGACCGCTTCCATTCGCTTCGTCTTGATCTGGAGATGTTATTTCATGTCTCATTTGTTCATTTTGATGGAGAAAAGGTTGTACATTTAGTGAATTCAGAGTGTCTAAGATGCACAAGTAGGCATGTTTGAGTACTCAGGTCCAGTGGCTCACTGCGTTAACGCTCGCCCCTGGATGCGGTTGGTCGCGTGTTCGAATCCATGCTGTGGCATACTTTTTTTCATTTTCACCCTTTTTCTATGGATCTCCAAAAAGTCAACTTTGACTTTTTCTGAGTCTGGAGGAATTCAAGGGGAGTTTTCAAGGGACTCTACCCGCCTTATGAGGCACTATTTTCGAATACTTTTTTACATTTTCACCCTTTTTCTATGGATCTCCAAAAAGTGATCTTTTACATTTTCTGAGTCTGGAGGAATTCAAGGGGCGTTTTCAGGGGAGTGCGTTCTCTCTGCCATCTCCTCCCTGTGTGTGTGTTGCTGCATGCAGCAGCTGCGTGTGTGTGTAAACTGCCCCTCCCTCTCGCAAGCAGGCGGGGGAGAGAGAGATGTTTCGTCTCGATTTACACATGCTATGACTCCGGGGGTACCTCCATTCGCTTCGTCTTGATCTGTTGATGTTATTTCATGTCTCGTTTGTCCATTGTGACGGTGGGAAAGCCAGGGAAATGTCCCGGAGATATACTGAGAAATCTTTGTAACAGCATTTTCCTGCGATCACAGCTGTTCACAGCTACGAGACTGGGACCGCTTCCATTCGCTTCGTCTTGATCTGTAGATGTTATTTCATGTCTCATTTGTTCATTTTGATGGAGAAAAAGTTGTACATTTAGTGAATTCAGAGTGTCTAAGATGCACAAGTAGGCATATTTGCGTACTCAGGTCCAGTGGCTCACTGCGTTAACACTCGCCCCTGGATGCGGTTGGTCGCGTGTTCGAATCCATGCTGTGGCATTCTTTTTTTCATTTTCACCCTTTTTCTATGGATCTCCAAAAAGTGATCTTTTACATTTTCTGAGTCTGGAGGAATTCAAGGGGAGTTTTCAGGGGAGTGCGTTCTCTCTGCCATCTCCTCCCTGTGTGTGTGTTGCTGCAGGCAGCAGCTGCGTGTGTGTGTAAACTGCCCCTCCCTCTCGCAAGCAGGCGGGGGAGAGAGAGATGTTTCGTCTCGATTTACACATGCTATGACTCCGGGGGTACCTCCATTCGCTTCGTCTTGATCTGTTGATGTTATTTCATGTCTCGTTTGTCCATTGTGACGGTGGGAAAGCCAGGTAAATGTCCCGGAGATATACTGAGAAATCTTTGTAACAGCATTTTCCTGCGATCACAGCTGTTCACAGCTACAAGGCTGGGACCGCTTCCATTCGCTTCGTCTTGATCTGTAGATGTTATTTCATGTCTCATTTGTTCATTTTGATGGAGAAAAAGTTGTACATTTAGTGAATTCAGAGTTTCTAAGATGCAAAAGTAGGCATGTTTGAGTACTCAGGTCCAGTGGCTCACTGCGTTAATGCTCGCCCCTGGATTCGGTTGGTCGCGTGCTCGAATCCATACTGTGGCATACTTTTTTTCATTTTCACCCTTTTTCTATGGATCTCCAAAAAGTCAACTTTGACTTTTTCTGAGTCTGGAGGAATTCAAGGGGAGTTTTCAAGGGACTCTACCCGCCTTATGAGGCACTATTTTCGAATACTTTTTTCCATTTTCACCCTTTTTCTATGGATCTCCAAAAAGTGAACTTTTACATTTTCTGAGTCTGGAGGAATTCAAGGGGAGTTTTCAGGGGAGTGCGTTCTCTCTGCCATCTCCTCCCTGTGTGTGTGTTGCTGCAGGCAGCAGCTGCGTGTGTGTGTAAACTGCCCCTCCCTCTCGCAAGCAGGCGGGGGAGAGAGAGATGTTTCGTCTCGATTTACACATGCTATGACTCCGGGGGTACCTCCATTCGCTTCGTCTTGATCTGTTGATGTTATTTCATGTCTCGTTTGTCCATTGTGACGGTTCGAAAGCCAGGGAAATGTCCCGGAGATATACTGAGAAATCTTTGTAACAGCATTTTCCTGCGATCACAGCTGTTCACAGCTACGAGGCTGGGACCGCTTCCATTCGCTTTGTCTTGATCTGTAGATGTTATTTAATGTCTCATTTGTTCATTTTGATGGAGAAAAAGTTGTACATTTAGTGAATTCAGAGTTTCTAAGATGCACAAGTAGGCATGTTTGAAAACTCAGGTCCAGTGGCTCACTGCGTTAACGCTCGCCCCTGGATGCGGTTGGTCGCGTGTTCGAGTCCATGCTGTGGCATACTTTTTTTCATTTTCACCCTTTTTCTATGGCTCTCCAAAAAGTCAACTTTGACTTTTTCTGAGTCTGGAGGAATTCAAGGGGAGTTTTCAAGGGACTCTACCCGCCTTATAAGGCACTATTTTCGAATACTTTTTTCCATTTTCACCCTTTTTCTATGGATCTCCAAAAAGTGAACTTTTACATTTTCTGAGTCTGGAGGAATTCAAGGGGAGTTTTCAGGGGAGTGCATTCTCTCTGCCATCTCCTCCCTCTGTGTGCGTTGCTGCATGCAGCAGCAGCGTGTGTGTGTAAACTGCCCCTCCCCTTCGCAAGCAGGCGGGGGAGAGAGAGATGTTTCGACTCGATTTACACATGCTATGACTCCGGGGGTACCTCCATTCGCTTCGTCTTGATCTGTTGATGTTATTTCATGTGTCGTTTGTCCATTGTGACGGTTCGAAAGCCAGGGAAATGTCCCGGAGATATACTGAGAAATCTTTGTAACAGCATTTTCCTGCGATCACAGCTGTTCACAGCTACGAGGCTGGGACCGCTTCCATTCGCTTCGTCTTGATCTGTAGATGTTATTTAATGTCTCATTTGTTCATTTTGATGGAGAAAAAGTTGTACATTTAGTGAATTCAGAGTTTCTAAGATGCAAAAGTAGGCATGTTTGAGTACTCAGGTCCAGTGGCTCACTGCGTTAATGCTCGCCCCTGGATGCGGTTGGTCGCGTGTTCGAATCCATGCTGTGGCATACTCTTTTTCATTTTCACCCTTTTTCTATGGATCTCCAAAAAGTCAACTTTGACTTTTTCTGAGTCTGGAGGAATTCAAGGGGAGTTTTCAAGGGACTCTACCCGCCTTATGAGGCACTATTTTCGAATACTTTTTTCCATTTTCACCCTTTTTCTATGGATCTCCAAAAAGTGAACTTTTACATTTTCTGAGTCTGGAGGAATTCAAGGGGAGTTTTCAGGGGAGTGCGTTCTCTCTGCCATCTCCTCCCTGTGTGTGCGTTGCTGCATGCAGCAGCTGCGTGTGTGTGTAAACTGCCCCTCCCCTTCGCAAGCAGGCGGGGGAGAGAGAGATGTTTCGTCTCGATTTACACATGATATGACTCCGGGGGTACTTCCATTCGCTTCGTCTTGATCTGTTGATGTTATTTCATGTCTCGTTTGTCCATTGTGACGGTGGCAAAGCCAGGGAAATGTCCCGGAGGTATACTGAGAAATCTTTGTAACAGCATTTTCCTGCGATCACAGCTGTTCACAGCTACAAGGCTGGGACCGCTTCCATTCGCTTCGTCTTGATCTGTAGATGTTATTTCATGTCTCATTTGTTCATTTTGATGGAGAAAAAGTTGTACATTTAGTGAATTCAGATTGTCTAAGATGCACAAGTAGGCATATTTGAGTACTCAGGTCCAGTGGCTCACTGCGTTAACACTCGCCCCTGGATGCGGTTGGTCGCATGTTCGAATCCATGCTGTGGCATTTTTTTTTCATTTTCACCCTTTTTCTATGGATCTCCAAAAAGTCAACTTTGACTTTTTCTGAGTCTGGAGGAATTCAAGGGGAGTTTTCAAGGGACTCTACCCGCCTTATGAGGCACTATTTTCGAATACTTTTTTCCATTTTCACCCTTTTTCTATGGATCTCCAAAAAGTGATCTTTTACATTTTCTGAGTCCGGAGGAATTCAAGGGGAGTTTTCAGGGGAGTGCGTTCTCTCTGCCATCTCCTCCCTATGTGTGTGTTGCTGCATGCAGCAGCTGCGTGTGTGTGTAAACTGCCCCTCCCCCTCGCAAGCAGGCGGGGGAGAGAGAGATGTTTCGTCTCGATTTACAAATGCTATGACTCCGGGGGTACCTCCATTCGCTTCGTCTTGATCTGTTGATGTTATTTCATGTCTCGTTTGTCCATTGTGACGGTGGGAAAGCCAGGGAAATGTCCCGGAGATATACTGAGAAATCTTTGTAACAGCATTTTCCTGCGATCACAGCTGTTCACAGCTACGAGGCTGGGACCGCTTCCATTCGCTTCGTCTTGATCTGTAGATGTTATTTAATGTCTCATTTGTTCATTTTGATGGAGAAAAAGTTGTACATTTAGTGAATTCAGAGTTTCTAAGATGCAAAAGTAGGCATGTTTGAGTACTCAGGTCCAGTGGCTCACTGCGTTAATGCTCGCCCCTGGATGCGGTTGGTCGCGTGTTCGAATCCATGCTGTGGCATACTTTTTTTCATTTTCACCCTTTTTCTATGGATCTCCAAAAAGTCAACTTTGACTTTTTCTGAGTCTGGAGGAATTCAAGGGGAGTTTTCAAGGGACTCTACCCGCCTTATGAGGCACTATTTTCGAATACTTTTTTCCATTTTCACCCTTTTTCTATGGATCTCCAAAAAGTGAACTTTTACATTTTCTGAGTCTGGAGGAATTCAAGGGGAGTTTTCAGGGGAGTGCGTTCTCTCTGCCATCTCCTCCCTGTGTGTGCGTTGCTGCATGCAGCAGCTGCGTGTGTGTGTAAACTGCCCCTCCCCTTCGCAAGCAGGCGGGGGAGAGAGAGATGTTTCGTCTCGATTTACACATGCTATGACTCCGGGGGTACCTCCATTCGCTTCGTCTTGATCTGTTGATGTTATTTCATGTCTCGTTTGTCCATTGTGACGGTGGGAAAGCCAGGGAAATGTCCCGGAGATATACTGAGAAATCTTTGTAACAGCATTTTCCTGCGATCACAGCTGTTCACAGCTACGAGGCTGGGACCGCTTCCATTCGCTTCGTCTTGATCTGTAGATGTTATTTAATGTCTCATTTGTTCATTTTGATGGAGAAAAAGTTGTACATTTAGTGAATTCAGAGTTTCTAAGATGCAAAAGTAGGCATGTTTGAGTACTCAGGTCCAGTGGCTCACTGCGTTAATGCTCGCCCCTGGATGCGGTTGGTCGCGTGTTCGAATCCATGCTGTGGCATACTTTTTTTCATTTTCACCCTTTTTCTATGGATCTCCAAAAAGTCAACTTTGACTTTTTCTGAGTCTGGAGGAATTCAAGGGGAGTTTTCAAGGGACTCTACCCGCCTTATGAGGCACTATTTTCGAATACTTTTTTCCATTTTCACCCTTTTTTTATGGATCTCCAAAAAGTGAACTTTTACATTTTCTGAGTCTGGAGGAATTCAAGGGGAGTTTTCAGGGGAGTGCATTCTCTCTGCCATCTCCTCCCTGTGTGTGCGTTGCTGCATGCAGCAGCTGCGTGTGTGTGTGTAAACTGCCCCTCCCCTTCGCAAGCAGGCGGGGGAGAGAGAGATGTTTCGTCTCGATTTACACATGCTATGACTCCGGGGGTACTTCCATTCGCTTCGTCTTGATCTGTTGATGTTATTTCATGTCTCGTTTGTCCATTGTGACGGTGGGAGAGCCAGGGAAATGTCCCGGAGATATACTGAGAAATCTTTGTAACAGCATTTTCCTGCGATCACAGCTATTCGCAGCTACGAGGCTGGGACCGCTTCCATTCGCTTCGTCTTGATCTGTAGATGTTATTTAATGTCTCATTTGTTCATTTTGATGGAGAAAAAGTTGTACATTTAGTGAATTCAGAGTTTCTAAGATGCAAAAGTAGGCATGTTTGAGTACTCAGGTCCAGTGGCTCACTGCGTTAATGCTCGCCCCTGGATGCGGTTGGTCGCGTGTTCGAATCCATGCTGTGGCATACTTTTTTCCATTTTCACCCTTTTTCTATGGATCTCCAAAAAGTGAACTTTTACATTTTCTGAGTCTGGAGGAATTCAAGGGGAGTTTTCAGGGGAGTGCATTCTCTCTGCCATCTCCTCCCTGTGTGTGCGTTGCTGCATGCAGCGGCTGTGTGTGTGTGTAAACTGCCCCTCCCTCTCGCAAGCAGGCGGGGGAGAGAGAGATGTTTCGTCTCGAGTTGCACATGCTATGACTCCGGGGGTACTTCCATTCGCTTCGTCTTGATCTGTTGACGTTATTTCATGTCTCGTTTGTCCATTGTGACGGTGGGAAAGCCAGGGAAATGTCCCGGAGATATACTGAGAAATCTTTGTAACAGCATTTTCCTGCGATCACAGCTGTTCAAAGCTACGAGGCTGGGACCGCTTCCATTCGCTTCGTCTTGATCTGTAGATGTTATTTCATGTCTCATTTGTTCATTTTGATGGAGAAAAAGTTGTACATTTAGTGAATTCGGAGTGTCTAAGATGCACAAGTAGGCATATTTGAGTACTCAGGTCCAGTGGCTCACTGCGTTAACGCTCGCCCCTGGATGCGGTTGGTCGCGTGTTCGAATCCATGCTGTGGCATACTTTTTTTCATTTTCACCCTTTTTCTATGGATCTCCACAAAGTCAACTTTGACTTTTTCTGAGTCTGGAGGAATTCAAGGGGAGTTTTCAAGGGACTCTACCCGCCTTATGAGGCACTATTTTTGAATACTTTTTTCCATTTTCACCCTTTTTCTATGGATCTCCAAAAAGTGAACTTTTACATTTTCTGAGTCTGGAGGAATTCAAGGGGAGTTTTCAGGGATGTGCATTCTCTCTGCCATCTCCTCCCTCTGTGTGCGTTGCTGCATGCAGCAGCTGCGTGTGTGTGTGTAAACTGCCCCTCCCCTTCGCAAGCAGGCGGGGGAGAGAGAGATGTTTCGTCTCGATTTACAAATGCTATGACTCCGGGGGTACCTCCATTCGCTTCGTCTTGATCTGTTGATGTTATTTCATGTCTCGTTTGTCCATTGTGACGGTGGGAAAGCCAGGGAAATGTCCCGGAGATATACTGAGAAATCTTTGTAACAGCATTTTCCTGCGATCACAGCTGTTCACAGCTACGAGGCTGGGACCGCTTCCATTCGCTTCGTCTTGATCTGTAGATGTTATTTAATGTCTCATTTGTTCATTTTGATGGAGAAAAAGTTGTACATTTAGTGAATTCAGAGTTTCTAAGATGCACAAGTAGGCATGTTTGAAAACTCAGGTCCAGTGGCTCACTGCGTTAACGCTCGCCCCTGGATGCGGTTGGTCGCGTGTTCGAGTCCATGCTGTGGCATACTTTTTTTCATTTTCACCCTTTTTCTATGGCTCTCCAAAAAGTCAACTTTGACTTTTTCTGAGTCTGGAGGAATTCAAGGGGAGTTTTCAAGGGACTCTACCCGCCTTATAAGGCACTATTTTCGAATACTTTTTTCCATTTTCACCCTTTTTCTATGGATCTCCAAAAAGTGAACTTTTACATTTTCTGAGTCTGGAGGAATTCAAGGGGAGTTTTCAGGGGAGTGCGTTCTCTCTGCCATCTCCTCCCTGTGTGTGCGTTGCTGCATGCAGCAGCTGCGTGTGTGTGTAAACTGCCCCTCCCCTTCGCAAGCAGGCGGGGGAGAGAGAGATGTTTCGTCTCGATTTACACATGCTATGACTCCGGGGGTACCTCCATTCGCTTCGTCTTGATCTGTTGATGTTATTTCATGTCTCGTTTGTCCATTGTGACGGTGGGAAAGCCAGGGAAATGTCCCGGAGATATACTGAGAAATCTTTGTAACAGCATTTTCCTGCGATCACAGCTGTTCACAGCTACGAGGCTGGGACCGCTTCCGTTCGCTTCGTCTTGATCTGTAGATGTTATTTAATGTCTCATTTGTTCATTTTGATGGAGAAAAAGTTGTACATTTAGTGAATTCAGAGTTTCTAAGATGCAAAAGTAGGCATGTTTGAGTACTCAGGTCCAGTGGCTCACTGCGTTAATGCTCGCCCCTGGATGCGGTTGGTCGCGTGTTCGAATCCATGCTGTGGCATACTTTTTTTCATTTTCACCCTTTTTCTATGGATCTCCAAAAAGTCAACTTTGACTTTTTCTGAGTCTGGAGGAATTCAAGGGGAGTTTTCAAGGGACTCTACCCGCCTTATGAGGCACTATTTTCGAATACTTTTTTCCATTTTCACCCTTTTTTTATGGATCTCCAAAAAGTGAACTTTTACATTTTCTGAGTCTGGAGGAATTCAAGGGGAGTTTTCAGGGGAGTGCATTCTCTCTGCCATCTCCTCCCTGTGTGTGCGTTGCTGCATGCAGCAGCTGCGTGTGTGTGTGTAAACTGCCCCTCCCCTTCGCAAGCAGGCGGGGGAGAGAGAGATGTTTCGTCTCGATTTACACATGCTATGACTCCGGGGGTACTTCCATTCGCTTCGTCTTGATCTGTTGATGTTATTTCATGTCTCGTTTGTCCATTGTGACGGTGGGAGAGCCAGGGAAATGTCCCGGAGATATACTGAGAAATCTTTGTAACAGCATTTTCCTGCGATCACAGCTATTCGCAGCTACGAGGCTGGGACCGCTTCCATTCGCTTCGTCTTGATCTGTAGATGTTATTTAATGTCTCATTTGTTCATTTTGATGGAGAAAAAGTTGTACATTTAGTGAATTCAGAGTTTCTAAGATGCAAAAGTAGGCATGTTTGAGTACTCAGGTCCAGTGGCTCACTGCGTTAATGCTCGCCCCTGGATGCGGTTGGTCGCGTGTTCGAATCCATGCTGTGGCATACTTTTTTCCATTTTCACCCTTTTTCTATGGATCTCCAAAAAGTGAACTTTTACATTTTCTGAGTCTGGAGGAATTCAAGGGGAGTTTTCAGGGGAGTGCATTCTCTCTGCCATCTCCTCCCTGTGTGTGCGTTGCTGCATGCAGCGGCTGTGTGTGTGTGTAAACTGCCCCTCCCTCTCGCAAGCAGGCGGGGGAGAGAGAGATGTTTCGTCTCGAGTTGCACATGCTATGACTCCGGGGGTACTTCCATTCGCTTCGTCTTGATCTGTTGACGTTATTTCATGTCTCGTTTGTCCATTGTGACGGTGGGAAAGCCAGGGAAATGTCCCGGAGATATACTGAGAAATCTTTGTAACAGCATTTTCCTGCGATCACAGCTGTTCAAAGCTACGAGGCTGGGACCGCTTCCATTCGCTTCGTCTTGATCTGTAGATGTTATTTCATGTCTCATTTGTTCATTTTGATGGAGAAAAAGTTGTACATTTAGTGAATTCGGAGTGTCTAAGATGCACAAGTAGGCATATTTGAGTACTCAGGTCCAGTGGCTCACTGCGTTAACGCTCGCCCCTGGATGCGGTTGGTCGCGTGTTCGAATCCATGCTGTGGCATACTTTTTTTCATTTTCACCCTTTTTCTATGGATCTCCACAAAGTCAACTTTGACTTTTTCTGAGTCTGGAGGAATTCAAGGGGAGTTTTCAAGGGACTCTACCCGCCTTATGAGGCACTATTTTTGAATACTTTTTTCCATTTTCACCCTTTTTCTATGGATCTCCAAAAAGTGAACTTTTACATTTTCTGAGTCTGGAGGAATTCAAGGGGAGTTTTCAGGGGAGTGCATTCTCTCTGCCATCTCCTCCCTCTGTGTGCGTTGCTGCATGCAGCAGCTGCGTGTGTGTGTGTAAACTGCCCCTCCCCTTCGCAAGCAGGCGGGGGAGAGAGAGATGTTTCGTCTCGATTTACACATGCTATGACTCCGGGGGTACTTCCATTCGCTTCGTCTTGATCTGTTGATGTTATTTCATGTCTCGTTTGTCCATTTTGACGGTGGGAAAGCCAGGGAAATGTCCCGGAGATATACTGAGAAATCTTTGTAACAGCATTTTCCTGCGATCACAGCTGTTCAAAGCTACGAGGCTGGGACCGCTTCCATTCGCTTCGTCTTGATCTGTAGATGTTATTTAATGTCTCATTTGTTCATTTTGATGGAGAAAAAGTTGTACATTTAGTAAATTCAGAGTGTCTAAGATGCACAAGTAGGCATGTTTGAGTACTCAGGTCCAGTGGCTCACTGTGTTAACGCTCGCCCCTGGATGCGGTTGGTCGCGTGTTCGAATCCATGCTGTGGCATTCTTTTTTTCATTTTCACCCTTTTTCTATGGATCTCCAAAAAGTGATCTTTTACATTTTCTGAGTCTGGAGGAATTCAAGGGGAGTTTTCAGGGGAGTGCGTTCTCTCTGCCATCTCCTCCCTGTGTGTGTGTTGCTGCATGCATCAGCTGCGTGTGTGTGTAAACTGCCCCTCCCCCTCGCAAGCAGGCGGGGGAGAGAGAGATGTTTCGTCTCGATTTACACATGCTATGACTCCGGGGGTACTTCCATTCGCTTCGTCTTGATCTGTTGATGTTATTTCATGTCTCGTTTGTCCATTGTGACGGTGGGAAAGCCAGGGAAATGTCCCGGAGATATACTGATAAATCTTTGTAACAGCATTTTCCTGCGATCACAGCTCTGCACAGCTACGAGGCTGGGACCGCTTCCATTCGCTTCGTCTTGATCTGGAGATGTTATTTCATGTCTCATTTGTTCATTTTGATGGAGAAAAGGTTGTACATTTAGTGAATTCAGAGTGTCTAAGATGCACAAGTAGGCATGTTTGAGTACTCAGGTCCAGTGGCTCACTGCGTTAACGCTCGCCCCTGGATGCGGTTGGTCGCGTGTTCGAATCCATGCTGTGGCATACTTTTTTTCATTTTCACCCTTTTTCTATGGATCTCCAAAAAGTCAACTTTGACTTTTTCTGAGTCTGGAGGAATTCAAGGGGAGTTTTCAAGGGACTCTACCCGCCTTATGAGGCACTATTTTCGAATACTTTTTTACATTTTCACCCTTTTTCTATGGATCTCCAAAAAGTGATCTTTTACATTTTCTGAGTCTGGAGGAATTCAAGGGGCGTTTTCAGGGGAGTGCGTTCTCTCTGCCATCTCCTCCCTGTGTGTGTGTTGCTGCATGCAGCAGCTGCGTGTGTGTGTAAACTGCCCCTCCCTCTCGCAAGCAGGCGGGGGAGAGAGAGATGTTTCGTCTCGATTTACACATGCTATGACTCCGGGGGTACCTCCATTCGCTTCGTCTTGATCTGTTGATGTTATTTCATGTCTCGTTTGTCCATTGTGACGGTGGGAAAGCCAGGGAAATGTCCCGGAGATATACTGAGAAATCTTTGTAACAGCATTTTCCTGCGATCACAGCTGTTCACAGCTACGAGACTGGGACCGCTTCCATTCGCTTCGTCTTGATCTGTAGATGTTATTTCATGTCTCATTTGTTCATTTTGATGGAGGAAAAGTTGTACATTTAGTGAATTCAGAGTGTCTAAGATGCAAAAGTAGGCATGTTTGAGTACTCATGTCCAGTGGCTCACTGCGTTAACGCTCGCCCCTGGATGCGGTTGGTCGCGTGTTCGAATCCATGCTGTGGCATACTTTTTTTCATTTTCACCCTTTTTTCTATGGATCTCCAAAAAGTCAACTTTGACTTTTTCTGAGTCTGGAGGAATTCAAGGGGAGTTTTCAAGGGACTCTACCCGCCTTATGAGGCACTATTTTCGAATACTTTTTTCCATTTTCACCCTTTTTTTATGGATCTCCAAAAAGTGAACTTTTACATTTTCTGAGTCTGGAGGAATTCAAGGGGAGTTTTCAGGGGAGTGCATTCTCTCTGCCATCTCCTCCCTGTGTGTGCGTTGCTGCATGCAGCAGCTGCGTGTGTGTGTGTAAACTGCCCCTCCCCTTCGCAAGCAGGCGGGGGAGAGAGAGATGTTTCGTCTCGATGTACACATGCTATGACTCCGGGGGTACTTCCATTCGCTTCGTCTTGATCTGTTGATGTTATTTCATGTCTCGTTTGTCCATTGTGACGGTGGGAAAGCCAGGGAAATGTCCCGGAGATATACTGAGAAATCTTTGTAACAGCATTTTCCTGCGATCACAGCTATTCGCAGCTACGAGGCTGGGACCGCTTCCATTCGCTTCGTCTTGATCTGTAGATGTTATTTAATGTCTCATTTGTTCATTTTGATGGAGAAAAAGTTGTACATTTAGTAAATTCAGAATGTCTAAGATGCACAAGTAGGCATGTTTGAGTACTCAGGTCCAGTGGCTCACTGTGTTAACGCTCGCCCCTGGATGCGGTTGGTCGCGTGTTCGAATCCATGCTGTGGCATTCTTTTTTTCATTTTCACCCTTTTTCTATGGATCTCCAAAAATTCAACTTTGACTTTTTCTGAGTCTGGAGGAATTCAAGGGGAGTTTTCAAGGGACTCTACCCGCCTTATGAGGCACTATTTTCGAATACTTTTTTCCATTTTCACCCTTTTTCTATGGATCTCCAAAAAGTGATCTTTTACATTTTCTGAGTCTGGAGGAATTCAAGGGGAGTTTTCAGGGGAGTGCGTTCTCTCTGCCATCTCCTCCCTGTGTGTGTGTTGCTGCAGGCAGCAGCTGCGTGTGTGTGTAAACTGCCCCTCCCTCTCGCAAGCAGGCGGGGGAGAGAGAGATGTTTCGTCTCGATTTACACATGCTATGACTCCGGGGGTACCTCCATTCGCTTCGTCTTGATCTGTTGATGTTATTTCATGTCTCGTTTGTCCATTGTGACGGTTCGAAAGCCAGGGAAATGTCCCGGAGATATACTGAGAAATCTTTGTAACAGCATTTTCCTGCGATCACAGCTGTTCACAGCTACGAGGCTGGGACCGCTTCCATTCGCTTCGTCTTGATCTGTAGATGTTATTTAATGTCTCATTTGTTCATTTTGATGGAGAAAAAGTTGTACATTTAGTGAATTCAGAGTTTCTAAGATGCACAAGTAGGCATGTTTGAAAACTCAGGTCCAGTGGCTCACTGCGTTAACGCTCGCCCCTGGATGCGGTTGGTCGCGTGTTCGAGTCCATGCTGTGGCATACTTTTTTTCATTTTCACCCTTTTTCTATGGCTCTCCAAAAAGTCAACTTTGACTTTTTCTGAGTCTGGAGGAATTCAAGGGGAGTTTTCAAGGGACTCTACCCGCCTTATAAGGCACTATTTTCGAATACTTTTTTCCATTTTCACCCTTTTTCTATGGATCTCCAAAAAGTGAACTTTTACATTTTCTGAGTCTGGAGGAATTCAAGGGGAGTTTTCAGGGGAGTGCATTCTCTCTGCCATCTCCTCCCTCTGTGTGCGTTGCTGCATGCAGCAGCTGCGTGTGTGTGTAAACTGCCCCTCCCCTTCGCAAGCAGGCGGGGGAGAGAGAGATGTTTCGTCTCGATTTACACATGCTATGACTCCGGGGGTACCTCCATTCGCTTCGTCTTGATCTGTTGATGTTATTTCATGTGTCGTTTGTCCATTGTGACGGTGGGAAAGCTAGGGAAATGTCCCGGAGATATACTGAGAAATCTTTGTAACAGCATTTTCCTGCGATCACAGCTGTTCACAGCTACGAGGCTGGGACCGCTTCCATTCGCTTCGTCTTGATCTGTAGATGTTATTTCATGTCTCATTTGTTCATTTTGATGGAGAAAAAGTTGTACATTTAGTGAATTCAGATTGTCTAAGATGCACAAGTAGGCATATTTGAGTACTCAGGTCCAGTGGCTCACTGCGTTAACACTCGCCCCTGGATGCGGTTGGTCGCATGTTCGAATCCATGCTGTGGCATTTTTTTTTCATTTTCACCCTTTTTCTATGGATCTCCAAAAAGTCAACTTTGACTTTTTCTGAGTCTGGAGGAATTCAAGGGGAGTTTTCAAGGGACTCTACCCGCCTTATGAGGCACTATTTTCGAATACTTTTTTCCATTTTCACCCTTTTTCTATGGATCTCCAAAAAGTGATCTTTTACATTTTCTGAGTCCGGAGGAATTCAAGGGGAGTTTTCAGGGGAGTGCGTTCTCTCTGCCATCTCCTCCCTATGTGTGTGTTGCTGCATGCAGCAGCTGCGTGTGTGTGTAAACTGCCCCTCCCCCTCGCAAGCAGGCGGGGGAGAGAGAGATGTTTCGTCTCGATTTACAAATGCTATGACTCCGGGGGTACCTCCATTCGCTTCGTCTTGATCTGTTGATGTTATTTCATGTCTCGTTTGTCCATTGTGACGGTGGGAAAGCCAGGGAAATGTCCCGGAGATATACTGAGAAATCTTTGTAACAGCATTTTCCTGCGATCACAGCTGTTCACAGCTACGAGGCTGGGACCGCTTCCATTCGCTTCGTCTTGATCTGTAGATGTTATTTAATGTCTCATTTGTTCATTTTGATGGAGAAAAAGTTGTACATTTAGTGAATTCAGAGTTTCTAAGATGCAAAAGTAGGCATGTTTGAGTACTCAGGTCCAGTGGCTCACTGCGTTAATGCTCGCCCCTGGATGCGGTTGGTCGCGTGTTCGAATCCATGCTGTGGCATACTTTTTTTCATTTTCACCCTTTTTCTATGGATCTCCAAAAAGTCAACTTTGACTTTTTCTGAGTCTGGAGGAATTCAAGGGGAGTTTTCAAGGGACTCTACCCGCCTTATGAGGCACTATTTTCGAATACTTTTTTCCATTTTCACCCTTTTTCTATGGATCTCCAAAAAGTGAACTTTTACATTTTCTGAGTCTGGAGGAATTCAAGGGGAGTTTTCAGGGGAGTGCGTTCTCTCTGCCATCTCCTCCCTGTGTGTGCGTTGCTGCATGCAGCAGCTGCGTGTGTGTGTAAACTGCCCCTCCCCTTCGCAAGCAGGCGGGGGAGAGAGAGATGTTTCGTCTCGATTTACACATGCTATGACTCCGGGGGTACCTCCATTCGCTTCGTCTTGATCTGTTGATGTTATTTCATGTCTCGTTTGTCCATTGTGACGGTGGGAAAGCCAGGGAAATGTCCCGGAGATATACTGAGAAATCTTTGTAACAGCATTTTCCTGCGATCACAGCTGTTCACAGCTACGAGGCTGGGACCGCTTCCATTCGCTTCGTCTTGATCTGTAGATGTTATTTAATGTCTCATTTGTTCATTTTGATGGAGAAAAAGTTGTACATTTAGTGAATTCAGAGTTTCTAAGATGCAAAAGTAGGCATGTTTGAGTACTCAGGTCCAGTGGCTCACTGCGTTAATGCTCGCCCCTGGATGCGGTTGGTCGCGTGTTCGAATCCATGCTGTGGCATACTTTTTTCCATTTTCACCCTTTTTCTATGGATCTCCAAAAAGTGAACTTTTACATTTTCTGAGTCTGGAGGAATTCAAGGGGAGTTTTCAGGGGAGTGCATTCTCTCTGCCATCTCCTCCCTGTGTGTGCGTTGCTGCATGCAGCGGCTGTGTGTGTGTGTAAACTGCCCCTCCCTCTCGCAAGCAGGCGGGGGAGAGAGAGATGTTTCGTCTCGAGTTGCACATGCTATGACTCCGGGGGTACTTCCATTCGCTTCGTCTTGATCTGTTGACGTTATTTCATGTCTCGTTTGTCCATTGTGACGGTGGGAAAGCCAGGGAAATGTCCCGGAGATATACTGAGAAATCTTTGTAACAGCATTTTCCTGCGATCACAGCTGTTCAAAGCTACGAGGCTGGGACCGCTTCCATTCGCTTCGTCTTGATCTGTAGATGTTATTTCATGTCTCATTTGTTCATTTTGATGGAGAAAAAGTTGTACATTTAGTGAATTCGGAGTGTCTAAGATGCACAAGTAGGCATATTTGAGTACTCAGGTCCAGTGGCTCACTGCGTTAACGCTCGCCCCTGGATGCGGTTGGTCGCGTGTTCGAATCCATGCTGTGGCATACTTTTTTTCATTTTCACCCTTTTTCTATGGATCTCCACAAAGTCAACTTTGACTTTTTCTGAGTCTGGAGGAATTCAAGGGGAGTTTTCAAGGGACTCTACCCGCCTTATGAGGCACTATTTTTGAATACTTTTTTCCATTTTCACCCTTTTTCTATGGATCTCCAAAAAGTGAACTTTTACATTTTCTGAGTCTGGAGGAATTCAAGGGGAGTTTTCAGGGGAGTGCATTCTCTCTGCCATCTCCTCCCTCTGTGTGCGTTGCTGCATGCAGCAGCTGCGTGTGTGTGTGTAAACTGCCCCTCCCCTTCGCAAGCAGGCGGGGGAGAGAGAGATGTTTCGTCTCGATTTACACATGCTATGACTCCGGGGGTACTTCCATTCGCTTCGTCTTGATCTGTTGATGTTATTTCATGTCTCGTTTGTCCATTTTGACGGTGGGAAAGCCAGGGAAATGTCCCGGAGATATACTGAGAAATCTTTGTAACAGCATTTTCCTGCGATCACAGCTGTTCAAAGCTACGAGGCTGGGACCGCTTCCATTCGCTTCGTCTTGATCTGTAGATGTTATTTCATGTCTCATTTGTTCATTTTGATGGAGAAAAGGTTGTACATTTAGTGAATTCAGAGTGTCTAAGATGCACAAGTAGGCATGTTTGAGTACTCAGGTCCAGTGGCTCACTGCGTTAAAGCTCGCCCCTGGATGCGGTTGGTCGCGTGTTCGAATCCATGCTGTGGCATACTTTTTTTAATTTTCACCCTTTTTCTATGAATCTCCAAAAAGTCAACTTTGACTTTTTCTGAGTCTGGAGGAATTCAAGGGGAGTTTTCAAGGGACTCTACCCGCCTTATGAGGCACTATTTTCGAATACTTTTTTCCATTTTCACCCTTTTTCTATGGATCTCCAAAAAGTGAACTTTTACATGTTCTGAGTCTGGATGAATTCATGGGGAGTTTTCAGGGGAGTGCATTCTCTCTGCCATCTCCTCCCTCTGTGTGCGTTGCTGCATGCAGCAGCTGCGTGTGTGTGTGTAAACTGCCCCTCCCCTTCGCAAGCAGGCGGGGGAGAGAGAGATGTTTCGTCTCGATTTACACATGCTATGACTCCGGGGGTACTTCCATTCGCTTCGTCTTGATCTGTTGACGTTATTTCATGTCTCGTTTGTCCATTGTG
>NW_027639517.1:55000-99455 GCF_949606895.1 Notothenia rossii | reverse complement strand
GTAGAGGAAGTGCAGCCAATGCGAGTGGTCATTTGCTCTGACTCCAGCTCTGGAGAGTATAAACAACTTCTCTTCAGAATGTCATCAGGATATTCTGCATGACATGTTGCACATCATGTTTAGGTTAGTTCATCTGGGAATTGTTGTTCAGTTTGTGTTTCCAGCGCATGTGGGTATTAGAGGGAATGAGGTAGAGGATCAACTGGAAAAAATGGATTGAAAGCAAACCAGATTGATATAATGGTACCCATCAGTAGAGCTGAAGTCAAATCTGTTACAAAAGTTGTTATCAAGCAACAATGGCAAATGCTATGGGACAGTAACACCAAAGGAAGACATTTATATCAGATACAAAGGGAAGTAGGAACAGGAAGCACTTGGGGAGTAGTAGAAGAGAACAGAGCATTAACAGCAGTTTCACACTGGGTCACTCTGGATTAAATTTATCAATGCATCTGATTGGAAAACATCCAAATGGCAATTGTGATGGATGCCAACAACCAGAAACAATACATCATGTATTTTTTAGCTGCACGGATTATAACAGGCAAAGACTCATGCTGAAAACTGCACTGGGACAACTTAACTTTAAGGACATGGATTTCAAGTCAATATACGAAAGTAAATCAAGAAATGACGTAAACAAGCTGATCTTCAAGTTCCTCAAAAACACTGGTCTGAGGACAAAGATTTAAAATGAACATTAAATAGATCAACAGTAGGTGGCGATATATGCTCCAAGTGGAAGCGATTCGCCATTAAAGAAAAAAGAAGAAGAACCGCAGGGGGCGGAAACGAGCCGCGACACACCTAAAACCACCGAAGAAGAAGCGCGTCACCGTGAGCAGGCTAACAGCTGTTGGCAGGAGTTAGCAGGTGAGACACGAGAGGAATAACTCTATTTGTATTGATATATTTCTCGGTATGATTTAATACATTGATGTGTTACGTAGCAGACGTTTCAGAGCATGCCTACAGGAAGTGCGTGTTGGCTCAGCTGTTAGCAGTTAGCTTAGCAGCAGGCTGAGTGTTAGCTCTGCTGTTAGCAGTTAGCTTAGCAGCAGGCTTATGGTTAGCTCTGTTATAATATATAACATTATGTGTCTTTAATGAGATCGGATATAATATCTGAGCTCATTAAAGACACACAAATAACCTTAAATAATGTATATAATATCTGAGCTCATTAAAGACACACAAATAACCTTAAATAATGTATATAATATCTGAGCTCCTTAAAGACACATAGAAAGAAATATAAATAATATGTGAGGTGCAGTGGGTTGAGCGTTGGTGTTGGGATCAGGGGGTAACCGGTTCAAACCCCACTGCAGTCAGCATGTTGTTGTGTCCCTGAGACACTTCACCCCAAATGGCTCCTGTGGGGATTGTCCACAGTGCTGAGTATGTAACATGTGATGTAATATATAAAACATCTGATGAATCAGAGTCAGAACACCTTCGTCCCACAGGTGGGAGCGTCACCTATATCTATATCTATATATATATCTATATATATATATATATCTATATATATATATATATATATATCTATATATATATCTATATATATATATATATCTATATATATATATATATCTATATATATATATATATATATATATCTATATCTATCTCTATCGATATATATATCGATATCTAGAGATAGAGATATAATATGTACAAAAGTGGTGGGGCACAAAACGTAGATGTCTATAAGCTTCTGCAGTGAGGGTCAGTGAGGGTCAGTGAGGTTCATGGCTGCTGAGCCTCTGACTCTTCAGGTTTACAAATATTATATTTTGACTTAAATCAAAATATAATATTATTTTCAAAAGCTTTTTTTGTCTGATGCTTCGATTAATTGTAAACACACAGTTCAACAAAAGGATACCCAACAAATGTAATTGTATCATTTAAATATTGAATTGTTCTCTCTTAGTAAGATCCCATTTTCAATAAAATTGTGGTCTTACCTTGACTTGAAGATGAAGTCCATTTGCCTATCCTTCTGGACAAACATCTCTATTACTTTTTTGTAAAAGTCCTCCTTATCTTCTTGTAGTTTCAAAAGTCTATCATAAATCTAATCGATAGATTTATGATTAGAAAATTATAAAAGTAGGGTAGACATGTGGATATTATCCGGCTGAACAAAACGTGCATTTATCTAACAGGCACGTTTCCCACAGATTTTATTTTGAGCTATTTTCTAAAATCCTATGGAGAAATCTCATTGCTATTTGTGGAGGGAACCCGTGCGCAGCTTACTTCCTGGTTTTAGGACGCGTCTCTCGTCTCCTCTTCACACACCACACTTTTCGTGGCACACGTACTTACAGCCAATCAGCTCTGAATGATGTGAGATGACGTATGGTGGGGATGGCAGCACTCTGCCCCTATGCTCCAGGGGTAGACATTAAGGGTAACTCCGTGCCGGTGGCATTGTATTATCACCGGTCCGGAGCATTCGTCCAAAATAAATCGACTAATAATGAAGAAAATGAACACATTTGTTGCCATAGTAATTTATGCACTAACTACATTACTACTTGTACTACAACATTTGAATCATCAGTTCTTCCTCATTTTCCTCAATTGATCATATTTGGTTTATTAAAATAATGATATTTTGGTCATTGTTAAAAAATGTCAGCTATTATTATGAGTATTATTATTTGTATAAAGCGCTTTCTGCCTTCCTGTCATCAGGAGTTAGAAAGGTAATGGCTATGTAATAGATTAGAACCTTCATTCTCCTGCTGGGACATTTCCCTAAAGCCAATACCTTTATATGTTCTACTCTTCACTTCCTGTCAGCAGAGGGCATTGATGTACAGAGCCGACAGAAGACCTTGTTTATATGGGCATCATATTGAGAGGTGCAGTGACGCGTCCTAAAACCAGGAAGTAAGCTGCTGGTTCCCTCCACAAAGAGCAATGGGATTTCTCCACAGGGTTTTGGAAAATAGCTGGAAATAAGGTCTGTGGAAAACAAACCTGTTTGATAAATGCACGTTTTGTTCAGCCGGATAATCTCCACATGTCTACCCTACTTTCATAATGTTGGACTAATAAATCTAATCGATAGATTATAAAAGGTTTTAGGACGTGTCACTGCACCACTAGACGCCAACTCCATCGATCAAGCTGAAACTTTCTCTCCCTCTTCTTCTCATGCTCCCTGTCACTCCTTTAACTCCTCCGGTAACTTTCTTTTATTTGAAGATAGTTTTTTGCCCGGCGTTTGGCCGGTTACCGCTGGTATTAAAAACATTTAGGCGAATGGTTAGGTGGCGCGATAGTCTGTAGTGAAGGAGCGCGCTCACGGGAGCCTGCTCGCGCTGTGCTCCGCAGCAAACAGCTGTTTGCTTTCACCCAACAACAACAACCGACTCACTGAACGCTCTGTTGTAGCGTTGATAAACTAAACAATTTAACAACATTGCTAGTCAAAATACCAATACCACAGGACCATTCTTTTTTTTTAGAGCAATATTTTTAGTGGCCCGAGGGGGCAAGTGGAAAGTACGTTCTGCTGGCCCGGGGGGTCTAAATAGTGCTTCCAAGCCAGCGGGCCATTTATAATGTCGAGCCCTGTGGTCATTATTTTTTTGCCACACACATTAAATAGGACAATACTCTGAGCATGCGCAGTGTAGTTTTTACAGTCACCGTTCACTTAGACAGGGAGAGGGAGGGGCATGATCGGGTTTTGTCCCACATGGCTCAAAACAGCTCAATAGGCACACACTGTAGACCCTAATTAGAAGAACACACACTAAAACAACAATGAGACGAATCAGATGATTAAACATGATCTTAAAATATATTTGATATATATATAAAGTAGTGCTGATTCATGTATCTCATATTTGAGGAACTTTTCTGAAACATTAACTGTCTATGAAACCTGCTACTGCTAATTGCTAATGCTAACTGTTAATGCTAACTGTTAATGCTAACTGCTAATGCTGACTGTTAATGCTGACTGTTAATGCTAACTGTTAATGCTGACTGTTAATGCTAACTGTTAATGCTAACTGTTAATGCTGACTGTTAATGCTAACTGTTAATGCTAACTGTTAATGCTGACTGTTAATGCTAACTGTTAATGCTAACTGTTAATGCTGACTGTTAATGCTGACTGTTAATGCTGACTGTTAATGCTGACTGTTAATGCTGACTGTTAATGCTGACTGCTAATGCTGACTGCTAATGCTAACTGCTAATGCTAACTGCTAATGCTGACTGTTAATGCTGACTGTTAATGCTGACTGCTAATGCTGACTGTTAATGCTAACTGCTAATGCTAACTGTTAATGCTAACTGTTAATGCTGACTGTTAATGCTAACTGTTAATGCTAACTGTTAATGCTAACTGTTAATGCTGACTGCTAATGCTGACTGTTAATGCTAACTGCTAATGCTAACTGCTAATGCTAACTGTTAATGCTGACTGTTAATGCTGACTGTTAATGCTGACTGTTAATGCTAACTGCTAATGCTAACTGTTAATGCTAACTGTTAATGCTAACTGTTAATGCTAACTGTTAATGCTAACTGTTAATGCTAACTGTTAATGCTGACTGTTAATGCTAACTGTTAATGCTAACTGTTAATGCTGACTGTTATTGCTGACTGTTATTGCTAACTGTTATTGCTAACTGTTATTGCTAACTGTTAATGCTAACTGTTAATGCTAACTGTTAATGCTAACTGTTAATGCTAACTGTTAATGCTAACTGTTAATGCTAACTGTTAATGCTAACTGTTAATGCTAACTGTTAATGCTAACTGTTAATGCTAACTGTTATTGCTATCTGTTATTGCTAAGAGCTCCACCATGAACAGAGGAGCAGCTGCACCCAGAGAGCAGGAGGAGGAAGAGGAGGAGGACGAGGACGAGGAAGGTTTCTACGACTGCCAGGAGACTCTGGAGCCTTCTGAGAGGAGAAGAGGAGAGGAGCAGACAGACAGGCTGCAGGAGGAGCAGACAGACAGGTTGCAGACAGACAGGTTGCAGACAGACAGGCTGCAGACAGACAGGCTGCAGACAGACAGGCTGCAGACAGACAGGCTGCAGACAGACAGGCTGCAGGAGGAGCAGACAGACAGGCTGCAGGAGGAGCAGACAGACAGGCTGCAGACAGACGGGCTGCAGGAGGAGCAGACAGACGGGCTGCAGACAGACGGGCTGCAGACAGACGGGCTGCAGACAGACGGGCTGCAGACAGACAGGCTGCAGACAGACGGGCTGCAGGAGGAGCAGACAGACGGGCTGCAGACAGACAGGCTGCAGACAGACGGGCTGCAGGAGGAGCAGACAGACGGGCTGCAGGAGGAGAAGACAGACGGGTTGCAGACAGACGGGCTGCAGACAGACGGGCTGCAGACAGACGGGCTGCAGGAGGAGCAGACAGACGGGCTGCAGACAGACGGGCTGCAGACAGACGGGCTGCAGACAGACGGGCTGCAGACAGACGGGCTGCAGACAGACGGGCTGCAGGAGGAGCAGACAGACGGGCTGCAGACAGAAGGGCTGCAGGAGGAGCAGACAGACGGGCTGCAGACAGACGGGCTGCAGGAGGAGCAGACAGACGGGCTGCAGACAGACGGGCTGCAGGAGGAGCAGACAGACGGGCTGCAGACAGACGGGCTGCAGGAGGAGCAGACAGACGGGCTGCAGACAGAAGGGCTGCAGGAGGAGCAGACAGACGGGCTGCAGACAGACGGGCTGCAGACAGACGGGCTGCATGAGGAGGAGACAGACGGGCTGCATGAGGAGGAGACAGACGGGCTGCATGAGGAGGAGACAGACGGGCTGCAGGAGGAGTTGGAGTTTGACGATGAGTCCCTGAGGGAGGAAGAGCAGCAGCTGACAGAGGAGCAGAAAGAGGTTTGTAACTTTGTTTACTGTTTACTCTGTAACTTTGTTTATTCTGTAACTTTGTTTACTGTTTACTCTGTAACTTTGTTTATTCTGTAACTTTGTTTACTGTTTACTCTGTAACTTTGTTTATTCTGTAACTTTGTTACTGTTTACTCTGTAACTTTGTTTATTCTGTAACTTTGTTTACTGTGTTTATTCTGTAACTTTGTTTACTGTGTTTACTCTGTAACTTTGTTTACTCTGTAACTTTGTTTACTCTGGGATAATAACATTGTTCCGTTTCAGAGCCGTCGGCAGGAGAGCTTCAGTCTGAAGGAGGCCGGAAACACACACTTCAAAGCCGGAGGTACGGGAGACATCACCAGAATACCAGTACATCACCAGAGTACCAGTACATCACCAGAGTACCAGTACATCACCAGAGTACCAGTACATCACCAGAGTACCAGTACATCACCAGAGTACCAGTACATCACCAGAGTACCAGTACATCACCAGAGTACCAGTACATCACCAGAGTACCAGTACATCACCAGAATACCAGTGTATCACCAGAATACCAGTACATCACCAGTATATAACCAGTACATCACCAGAGTACCAGTACATCACCAGAGTACCAGTACATCACCAGTACATCACCAGTATATAACCAGTACATCACCAGAGTACCAGTACATCACCAGTACATCACCAGAGTACCAGTACATCACCAGTACATCACCAGTACATCATCAGAGTACCTGTACATCACCAGTATATCACCAGTACATCACCAGTACATCATCAGAGTACCAGTACATCACCAGTATATAACCAGTACATCATTAGAGTACCAATACATCACCAGTACATCACCAGTACATCACCAGAGTACCAGTAAATCACCAGTACATCACCAGAGTACCAGTACATCACCAGAGTACCAGTAAATCACCAGTATATCACCAGTACATCACCAGAGTACCAGTATATCACCAGTGTATCACCAGAGTAACAGTGTATCACCAGTGTATCACCAGAGTACCAGTATATCACCAGTATATCACCAGAGTACCAGTATATCACCAGAGTACCAGTATATCACCAGAGTACCAGTATATCACCAGAGTACCAGTGTATCACCAGAGTACCAGTATATCACCAGAGTACCAGTGTATCACCAGAGTACCAGTGTATCACCAGAGTACCAGTGTATCACCAGTATATCACCAGAGTACCAGTATATCACCAGAGTACCAGTATATCACCAGAGTACCAGTATATCACCAGAGTACCAGTGTATCACCAGAGTACCAGTATATCACCAGAGTACCAGTGTATCACCAGAGTACCAGTGTATCACCAGTATATCACCAGTATATCACCAGAGTACCAGTATATCACCAGAGTACCAGTGTATCACCAGTATATCACCAGTGTATCACCAGAGTACCAGTGTATCACCAGAGTACCAGTATATCACCAGAGTACCAGTATATCACCAGAGTACCAGTGTATCACCAGTACTAAAATCAGAGTACCAGTATATCACCAGTGTATCACCAGAGTACCAGTATATCACCAGAGTACCAGTATATCACCAGTGTATCACCAGAGTACCAGTATATCACCAGAGTACCAGTATATCACCAGTGTATCACCAGAGTACCAGTATATCACCAGAGTACCAGTATATCACCAGTGTATCACCAGAGTACCAGTATATCACCAGAGTACCAGTATATCACCAGTGTATCACCAGAGTGCCAGTGTATCACCAGAGTACCAGTACATCACCAGAGTACCAGTACATCACCAGAGTACCTGTATATCACCAGTGTATCACCAGAGTGCCAGTACCTCAACAGAGTACCAGTATATCACCAGTGTATCACCAGAGTACCAGTACATCACCAGAGTACCTGTATATCACCAGTGTATCACCAGAGTGCCAGTACCTCAACAGAGTACCAGTATATCACCAGAGTACCAGTATATCACCAGTGTATCACCAGAGTGCCAGTACCTCAACAGAGTACCAGTGTATCACCAGAGTACCAGTATATCACCAGTGTATCACCAGAGTGCCAGTACCTCAACAGAGTACCAGTATATCACCAGAGTACCAGTACATCACCAGTGTATCACCAGAGTACCAGTGTATCACCAGAGTACCAGTATATCACCAGAGTACCAGTATATCACCAGAGTACCAGTACCTCAACAGAGTACCAGTACATCACCAGAGTACCAGTGTATCACCAGAGTACCAGTACATCACCAGAGTACCTGTGTATCACCAGTATATCACCAGAGTACCAGTACATCACCAGAGTACCAGTGTATCACCAGAGTACCAGTATATCACCAGAGTACCAGTATATCACCAGAGTACCAGTATATCACCAGTGTATCACCAGAGTACCAGTACCTCAACAGAGTACCAGTATATCACCAGAGTACCAGTACATCACCAGTGTATCACCAGAGTACCAGTACATCACCAGAGTACCTGTACATCACCAGTATATCACCAGAGTACCAGTACATCACCAGAGTACCAGTATATCACCAGAGTACAAGTGTATCACCAGTATATCACCAGAGTACCAGTGTATCACCAGAGTACCAGTATATCACCAGAGTACCAGTATATCACCAGAGTACCTGTGTATCACCAGAGTACCAGTACCTCAACAGAGTACCAGTATATCACCAGAGTACCAGTACATCACCAGTGTATCACCAGAGTACCAGTACATCACCAGAGTACCTGTACATCACCAGTATATCACCAGAGTACCAGTGTATCACCAGAGTACCAGTATATCACCAGAGTACAAGTGTATCACCAGTATATCACCAGAGTACCAGTACATCACCAGAGTACAAGTGTATCACCAGTATATCACCAGAGTACCAGTACCTCAACAGAGTACCAGTATATCACCAGAGTACCAGTATATCACCAGTATATCACCAGAGTACCAGTACATCACCAGAGTATCAGTATATCACCAGTGTATCACCAGAGTACCAGTGTATCACCAGAGTACCAGTATATCACCAGAGTACCAGTATATCACCAGTGTATCACCAGAGTACAAGTGTATCACCAGAGTACCAGTACATCACCAGTATATCACCAGAGTACCAGTATATCACCAGTATATCACCAGAGTACAAGTGTATCACCAGTATATCACCAGAGTACCAGTACATCACCAGAGTACAAGTGTATCACCAGTATATCACCAGAGTACCAGTACATCACCAGAGTACAAGTGTATCACCAGTATATCACCAGAGTACCAGTACATCACCAGAGTATCAGTATATCACCAGTGTATCACCAGAGTACCAGTGTATCACCAGAGTACCAGTATATCACCAGAGTACCAGTATATCACCAGTATATCACCAGAGTACCAGTACATCACCAGAGTATCAGTATATCACCAGTGTATCACCAGAGTACCAGTGTATCACCAGAGTACCAGTATATCACCAGAGTACCAGTATATCACCAGTGTATCACCAGAGTACCAGTGTATCACCAGAGTACCAGTATATCACCAGAGTACCAGTACATCACCAGTATATCACCAGAGTACCAGTACATCACCAGTGTATCACCAGAGTACCAGTATATCACCAGAGTACCAGTACATCACCAGTGTATCACCAGAGTACCAGTGTATCACCAGTATATCACCAGAGTACCAGTACCTCAACAGAGTACCAGTACATCACCAGAGTACCAGTGTATCACCAGAGTACCAGTATATCACCAGAGTACCTGTGTATCACCAGTGTATCACCAGAGTACCAGTATATCACCAGAGTACCTGTGTATCACCAGTATATCACCAGAGTACCAGTGTATCACCAGAGTACCAGTATATCACCAGAGTACCAGTATATCACCAGTGTATCACCAGAGTACCAGTACCTCAACAGAGTACCAGTATATCACCAGAGTACCAGTATATCACCAGAGTACCTGTACATCACCAGTATATCACCAGAGTACCAGTACATCACCAGTGTATCACCAGAGTACCAGTATATCACCAGAGTACAAGTGTATCACCAGTATATCACCAGAGTACCAGTACATCACCAGTGTATCACCAGAGTACCAGTATATCACCAGAGTACAAGTGTATCACCAGTATATCACCAGAGTACCAGTACATCACCAGAGTACAAGTGTATCACCAGTATATCACCAGAGTACCAGTACCTCAACAGAGTACCAGTATATCACCAGTGTATCACCAGAGTACCAGTGTATCACCAGAGTACCAGTATATCACCAGAGTACCAGTACATCACCAGTATATCACCAGAGTACCAGTACATCACCAGTGTATCACCAGAGTACCAGTGTATCACCAGAGTACCAGTATATCACCAGAGTACCAGTACATCACCAGTGTATCACCAGAGTACCAGTATATCACCAGTGTATCACCAGAGTACCAGTATATCACCAGAGTACCAGTACATCACCAGTGTATCACCAGAGTACCAGTACATCACCAGTGTATCACCAGAGTACCAGTATATCACCAGAGTACCAGTACATCACCAGAGTACCAGTACATCACCAGTGTATCACCAGAGTACCAGTGTATCACCAGAGTACCAGTATATCACCAGAGTACCTGTGTATCACCAGAGTACCAGTGTATCACTAGAGTACCAGTATATCACCAGAGTACCAGTGTATCACTAGTGTATCAACAGAGTACCAGTACATCACCAGTGTATCACCAGAGTACCAGTGTATCACCAGTGTATCACCAGAGTACCAGTATATCACCAGAGTACCAGTATATCACCAGAGTACCAGTGTATCACCAGAGTACCAGTGTATCACCAGAGTACCAGTATATCACCAGAGTACCTGTGTATCACCAGAGTACCAGTGTATCACTAGTGTATCAACAGAGTACCAGTACATCACCAGTGTATCACCAGAGTACCAGTGTATCACCAGTGTATCACCAGAGTACCAGTATATCACCAGAGTACCAGTATATCACCAGAGTACCAGTATATCACCAGAGTACCAGTACATCACCAGTGTATCACCAGAGTACCAGTGTATCACCAGAGTACCAGTATATCACCAGAGTGCCAGTATATCACCAGAGTACCAGTGTATCACTAGAGTACCAGTACATCACTAGAGTACCAGTGTATCACCAGAGTACCAGTATATCACCAGTGTATCACCAGAGTACCAGTGTATCACCAGTGTATCACCAGAGTACCAGTACATCACTAGAGTACCAGTATATCACCAGAGTACCAGTGTATCACCAGAGTACCAGTATATCACCAGTGTATCACCAGAGTACCAGTGTATCACCAGTGTATCACCAGAGTACCAGTATATCACCAGTGTACCAGTATATCACCAGAGTACCAGTGTATCACCAGAGTACCAGTATATCACCAGAGTACCAGTGTATCACCAGAGTACCAGTATATCACCAGAGTACCAGTATATCACCAGTGTATCACCAGAGTACCAGTGTATCACCAGTGTATCACCAGAGTACCAGTATATCACCAGTGTACCAGTATATCACCAGAGTACCAGTGTATCACCAGAGTACCAGTGTATCACCAGAGTACCAGTGTATCACCAGAGTACCAGTATATCACCAGAGTACCAGTATATCACCAGAGTACCAGTGTATCACCAGAGTACCAGTGTATCACCAGAGTACCAGTGTATCACCAGAGTACCAGTGTATCACCAGAGTACCAGTGTATCACCAGAGTACCAGTGTATCACCAGAGTACCAGTGTATCACCAGAGTACCAGTATATCACCAGTATATCACCAGTATATCACCAGTATATCACCAGAGTACCAGTATATCACCAGAGTACCAGTGTATCACCAGAGTACCAGTGTATCACCAGAGTACCAGTGTATCACCAGAGTACCAGTGTATCACCAGAGTACCAGTGTATCACCAGAGTACCAGTATATCACCAGAGTACCAGTATATCACCAGTATATCACCAGTATATCACCAGAGTACCAGTACATCACCAGAGTACCAGTATATCACCAGTATTAAAATCAGAGTACCAGTACATCACCAGAGTACCAGTACATCACCAGAGTACCAGTATATCACCAGTATTAAAATCAGAGTACCAGTACATCACCAGAGTACCAGTATATCACCAGCATATCACCAGAGTACCAGTACATCACCAGTATATCACCAGAGTACCAGTGTATCACCAGAGTACCAGTGTATCACCAGAGTACCAGTATATCACCAGAGTACCAGTACATCACCAGAGTACCAGTGTATCACCAGTATATCACCAGAGTACCAGTACATCACCAGAGTACCAGTGTATCACCAGTATATCACCAGAGTACCATTACATCACCAGAGTACCAGTGTATCACCAGTACTAAAATCAGAGTACCAGCGTATCACCCGAGTACCAGTACATCACCAGTACTAAAATCAAAGTACCAGTATGTAACCAATACATCACCAGAGTACCAGTGTATCACCAGTGTATCACCAGAGTACCAGTATATTACCAGAGTACCACTGTATCACCAGTACTAAAATCAGAGTACCAGTATGTAACCAGTATACCACCAGTATGTAACCAGTACATCACCAGTATGTCACCAGTACATCACCAGTATGTCACCAGTATGTAACCAGTGTGTAACCAGTATGTCCTGTGCTCCTCAGAATGGCAGGAGGCGCAGCGCTGCTACACCGAGGCTCTGTGTTTGTGTCCCGTCAGTTTCAGCAGAGAGAGATCTGTGCTGTTCTCCAACAGAGCTGCTGCAAGATTGCACCTGGTAACTAGCTACATGCTAACTGCACCTGGTAACTAGCTACATGCTAACTGCACCTGGTAACTAGCTACATGCTAACTGCACCTGGTAACTAGCTACATGCTAACTGCACCTGGTAACTAGCTACATGCTAACTGCACCTGGTAACTAGCTACATGCTAACTGCACCTGGTAACTAGCTACATGCTAACTGCACCTGGTAACTAGCTACATGCTAACTGCACCTGGTAACTAGCTACATGCTAACTGCACCTGGTAACTAGCTACATGCTAACTGCACCTGGTAACTAGCTACATGCTAACTGCACCTGGTAACTAGCTACATGCTAACTGCACCTGGTAACTAGCTACATGCTAACTGCACCTGGTAACTAGCTACATGCTAACTGCACCTGGTAACTAGCTACATGCTAACTGCACCTGGTAACTAGCTACATGCTAACTGCACTAACTAGCTGCATGCTAACTGCACCTGGTATCTAGCTACATGCTAACTGCACTAACTAGCTGCATGCTAACTGCACCTGGTATCTAGCTCCAGGCTAAGTCCAAGCTAATATGCGATACGATGCTAACTGTCTCTCTTTTCAGGATCTGAAGGATAAGGCGATCTCAGACTGCACCAGAGGTTAGTGATGATATCATTATCAACCTTTTGACAGTCGAGTTTTCTGATTGGCTGCTGATTGGTTGCTTGTGGTTGTCGTAGCGATCGATCTGAATCCGGACTATGTTCGGGCGCTGCTGAGGAGGGCGGAGCTTCAGGAGCAGACGGAGAAACTGGACGAGGCGTTCGAGGACTACAAAAGAGTTCTGGAGCTGGACCCCAAGCAGGGGTCCGCACGGAGCGCCTGCATGGTGAGAGACTGATGCTAAGCTAATGCTGCACCTGTACTGTAACCCTAACCCTGCATGTAGAGAGACTGATGCTAAGCTAATTAACCTGAAGCTAAGCTAATGGAATATCAGAGTTCCCAGTGGAGATCTGAACTGGCCCCCTATGGTGGAAAAGTAGTAAACTCTCCACATGTGAGCTTTAAGAGATCCCCTTAATAATATTTATAACAACATGTTCAGCTCTACTGTTTTATAGCTGCTCATCACATGTTGCTGCAATGTTTCACAGGCGCAGCTATCCCCCCAGGGTTTCCCACACATAGACTTTACTTGGGCGGGCCGCCCAGGTATATTAACGTCCGCCAAAGTATATTTCGCGACCCATTTAGGTTTAATTTTTTTGTATCCGTCCGCAAGCACGACACCATCTGTGATCGATTAACTAGTGGACAATGATCCCTCGCTCTACCCCTCCTTCGCTCTGCTATCGCGTGAAGGGTCTGCTTTATGCACTCCGCAGTAACCCCGCTGCGAGGCACCGGCAAACAGTTCATAAGCGTGCTCCACCCCCCGTCCCTCCGTTCTCGGCTATAACCACAAGTGTATTTCAGATCTGTGGGAAACACTGCACCCGCTAACAATGGCTAACTCCAGGTGATGCTAACAATGGCTAACTCCAGGTGATGCTAACAATGGCTAACTCCAGGTGATGCTAACAATGGCTAACTCCAGGTGATGCTAACAATGGCTAACTCCAGGTGATGCTAACAATGGCTAACCCCAGGTGATGCTAACAATGGCTAACCCCAGGTGATGCTAACAATGGCTAACTCCAGGTGATGCTAACAATGGCTAACTCCAGGTGATGCTAACAATGGCTAACTCCAGGTGATGCTAACAATGGCTAACTCCAGGTGATGCTAACAATGGCTAACCCCAGGTGATGCTAACAATGGCTAACCCCAGGTGATGCTAACAATGGCTAACCCCAGGTGATGCTAACAATGGCTAACCCCAGGTGATGCTAACAATGGCTAACTCCAGGTGATGCTAACAATGGCTAACTCCAGGTGATGCTAACAATGGCTAACCCCAGGTGATGCTAACAATGGCTAACCCCAGGTGATGCTAACAATGGCTAACCCCAGGTGATGCTAACAATGGCTAACTCCAGGTGATGCTAACAATGGCTAACTCCAGGTGATGCTAACAATGGCTAACCCCAGGTGATGCTAACAATGGCTAACCCCAGGTGATGCTAACAATGGCTAACCCCAGGTGATGCTAACAATGGCTAACCCCAGGTGATGCTAACAATGGCTAACTCCAGGTGATGCTAACAATGGCTAACTCCAGGTGATGCTAACAATGGCTAACCCCAGGTGATGCTAACAATGGCTAACCCCAGGTGATGCTAACAATGGCTAACCCCAGGTGATGCTAACAATGGCTAACTCCAGGTGATGCTAACAATGGCTAACTCCAGGTGATGCTAACAATGGCTAACCCCAGGTGATGCTAACAATGGCTAACCCCAGGTGATGCTACTGGAACGCTGTCACTCCCAGTCCAGAACCCGACTTCCATTTCCTAAAAGCAGCATTAAGGAGTATCTCACAGCTACATGTCTGTCTGCCTGTCTCTCTGTCTCTCTGCCTGTCTGTCTCTCTGTCTGTCTGTCTCTCTGTCTGCCTCTCTCTCTCTCTCTCTCTCTCTCTCTGTCTCTCTGTCTCTCTGTCTGCCTCTCTCTCTCTCTCTCTGTCTCTCTGTCTGCCTCTCTCTGTCTGTCTCTCTGCCTGTCTCTCTCTCTCTGTCTCTCTGCCTGTCTCTCTGCCTGTCTCTCTGTCTGTCTCTTGGTCTGTCTGCCTGTCTCTCTGCCTGTCTGTCTCTCTGCCTGTCTGTCTCTCTGCCTGTCTGTCTCTCTGCCTGTCTGTCTCTCTGCCTGTCTCTCTCTCTGTCTCTCTGCCTGTCTGTCTCTCTGCCTGTCTCTCTCTCTGTCTCTCTGCCTGTCTGTCTCTCTGTCTCTCTGCCTGTCTCTCTGTGTGTCTGTCTGTCTGCCTGTCTCTCTCTCTGCCTGTCTCTGTCTGTCTGTCTCTCTCTCTGTCTGTCTGTCTGCCTGTCTGCCTGCCTGTCTCTCTTTCTGCCTGTCTGTCTCTCAGAGGTTGCCGCAGCAGATTCAGGAGAGGAATGAGAAGCTGAAGGAGGAGATGATGGGTTCGTACTGCACCTGAACACACCACTTTAAAGGGACAGTACATAGCTCATTAACATCACCTGAACACACCACCTTAAAGGGACAGTACACAGCTCATTAACGTCACCTGAACACACCACCTTAAAGGGACAGTACACAGCTCATTAACTGCACCTGAACACACCACCTTAAAGGGACAGTACACAGCTCATTAACTGCACCTGAACACACCACCTTAAAGGGACAGTACATAGCTCATTAACGTCACCTGAACACACCACCTTAAAGGGACAGTACACAGCTCATTAACGTCACCTGAACACACCACCTTAAAGGGACAGTACACAGCTCATTAGCTGCACCTGAACACACCACCTTAAAGGGACAGTACACAGCTCATTAACGTCACCTGAACACACCACCTTAAAGGGACAGTACACAGCTCATTAACTGCACCTGAACACACCACCTTAAAGGGACAGTACATAGCTCATTAACGTCACCTGAACACACCACCTTAAAGGGACAGTACACAGCTCATTAACGTCACCTGAACACACCACCTTAAAGGGACAGTACACAGCTCATTAAATTCACCTGAACACACCACGTTAAAGGGACAGTACACAGCTCATTAACTGCACCTGAACACACCACCTTAAAGGGACAGTACATAGCTCATTAACGTCACCTGAACACACCACCTTAAAGGGGCAGTACACAGCTCATTAACGTCACCTGAACACACCACCTTAAAGGGACAGTACACAGCTCATTAACGTTACCTGAACACACCACCTTAAAGGGACAGTACACAGCTCATTAATGTCACCTGAACACACCACCTTAAAGGGACAGTACACAGCTCATTAACGTCACCTGAACACACCACCTTAAAGGGACATTACACAGCTCATTAACGTCACCTGAACACACCACCTTAAAGGGACAGTACACAGCTCATTAACGTCACCTGAACACACCACCTTAAAGTGACAGTACACATCTCATTAACTGCACCTGAACACACCACCTTAAAGTGACAGTACACAGCTCATTAGCTGCACCTGAACACACCACCTTAAAGTGACAGTACACATCTCATTAACTGCACCTGAACACACCACCTTAAAGTGACAGTACACATCTCATTAACTGCACCTGAACACACCACCTTAAAGTGACAGTACACATCTCATTAACTGCACCTGAACACACCACCTTAAAGGGGCAGTACACATCTCATTAACTGCACCTGAACACACCACCTTAAAGGGACAGTACACAGCTCATTAACGTCACCTGAACACACCACCTTAAAGGGACAGTACGCAGCTCATTAACGTCACCTGAACACACCACCTTAAAGGGGCAGTACACATCTCATTAACTGCACCTGAACACACCACCTTAAAGGGACAGTACACAGCTCATTAACGTCACCTGAACACACCACCTTAAAGGGACAGTACACAGCTCATTAACGTCACCTGAACACACCACCTTAAAGGGACAGTACACAGCTCATTAACGTCACCTGAACACACCACCTTAAAGGGACAGTACACAGCTCATTAACTGCACCTGAACACACCACCTTAAAGGGACAGTACACAGCTCATTAACATCACCTGAACACACCACCTTAAAGGGACAGTACACAGCTCATTAACGTCACCTGAACACACCACCTTAAAGGGACAGTACACAGCTCATTAACTCATCAATCATTTAACTAGTCAGAGAGGCTTAAAGAGCGTTTTCACAACAAAATCCCAGAATGAGAAGCTGTATCTTCACAATAACAGCCCATGTTGATCAGAGATGTTGTTGTTGTTTATGTGTGTGTTGCTGTGGCTGCAGGTAAACTGAAGGACCTGGGGAACCTGGTTCTGAGGCCGTTTGGACTTTCAACAAACAACTTCCAGATGAACCAGGACGCTCAGACCGGGTCCTACTCCATCAACTTCGTCCAGAGCCCCAACAACAACAACAGATGACATCAACACCACAACAACAACAGATGACATCAACATCACAACAGATGACATCAACACCACAACAACAACAACAGATGACATCATTACAACAACATATGACATCATAACAACAACATATGACAACAACAGATGACATCATGGTGTGTTTCTGGGGGAATTAAAGCCTATTTTTTTTTTTTACTGTTTGTTGTTGTTACACTGTTTTTCTGGTATCCATGGTAACAGCTTATGCAGCACCTGGAACATGTTGTTGCTAATAAATAACTACTTTGTTTATTTAAAAGCACATTGTCCTTCTTCGGTGTCCAAAACAAAAACTATTATAAATTAAACTCTTTAGTTAAAATATCTTTATATTATTAACAAAGAATAATTTTCGATGCTTAATGAATTTAAAGCATTAATACATATAAACAATAGAACAAACAAATATACTGGACTTAATATTGAATGTTATATGTGAGGATTCTGGATGATACATTATTACTTATACACATATTATATATGTATATGTATATATATATGTGTGTGTATATATATATATATATATATATATACACACACACACATACATGGTCAGGGTTCAAGTTCTGTGGGTGCCAATGGGAGCTGAGCTCCCATGAACGCAGTGAAATCATACATCTGTGGGGGGGGTCGCTAATACTTTACCAACAACCATTACTTGAATCACTGTGTGTGTGTGTGTGTGTGCGCTAAAGGAACTTGCCTTACCACACATCAGGCCTCTGACACCTTTTCATGAATCCTTTCAGAAGTAAATGGCTTTACTGTGTACAGGAAGTATAAGGATGCTTCTAACAAAGGGGGACCGCTAAGCATGACAGCAAGACGCTCAATACAATGGTCAGATCTTACTTTGAGTACCTTGGCATAAGCTTTTCCTGGCTGGTTGACCATCACTCAAGATTGAAGAGACATGTCTGCCAGAAACCGGAACAACGTCCAGAGCCTTTAATATTCCTGGTCAAATCTCATCCATACCTGGCGCTGTGATATTGGGATATGGGCAAAGCTTCCCTACAATCTTCCAACTTTTCATTGTCCATCGACAACATTTTGGATGTGTTTGGGAGCCCTTCAAAGTGCCTGACAGTATCAGGATATCAGCAGCTCTCCTCCTGAGCTGAACACTCTGAAACCCTGTGTCCCTTTCCTCAGTCATCTGGGGGCGCCAGAACTTTTTCCTGGGTCATCTGGGGGTGCCAGAACTTTTCTGAGTCATCTGGGGGTGCCAGAACTTTTTCCTGGGTCATCTGGGGGTGCCAGAACTTTTTCCTGGGTCATCTGGGGGTGCCAGAAGTTTCTTGAGGCGAACCAACAGTCAATCCCATTGGCCTCCCCAATCTCTTGCCTTCATGTCGTTTTTGTTTCAAAAGAACCCAAAAGGATAAAAGACCTAATCCATTGTCTAGAAGCAAGTTGGCTTCATTGACCCTTTGACCCTAACTCCAAGGAGCCACTCCCACCATGTAACTTATCAGCATGGCCCACTTGGTTTCAATACTTCACCAAAAATATTAATCTTTTAAGATTCTTTACACTGTAAAACCACTCTTGATGAGAAGGAAAAAGTGGCATCCATAATCAAATAAGATGATGTCAATGCCGGGAAATACAAAAAAAATAAGTTGCATGGGAGTGATGAAGACTGAGAAGAAGATGACTGCAGAAAACAAAGTAGAGCTTAGGGATTTCAGTCTTAGAGAGAAAGTAATAGTAGGGGCAGATGAGAAGAGAGATATCATCTGTAGAACAGAGCTTTGCCAGCTTCTCAACACGGCTCTGCAGATGGACACTTCCCAAAGGGAAGCCTACGCCAGCTACATCACTGCAGCTCATCGTCTCTCTCTCTCTCTCTTCAGCTCAAGCTTGTATATGTTCATGATTGTTGAAAAGTAACATGATTTAGCTACGCATGTATTCCTTTTAATAAATGTTTCAGATAATAGGGGTTCTGTTTTCAATCATAACACATTCAAACCTGACGTTGTGTGAAAAAATAGTTAGTGCTGTTGTTTGTTACAAGCTATCATTGATAATTGTATTTATGGTGAAATTCTTCCTTTCCAGGCCACACCCCCACTCACCTCCTCATCCTCTCCCTGGCAGTCTCAGACTAACTTGTGGGCCTCATTTGGATGCCTGCTGACATCCTTCTAACAGAGGCTTGCTGGTAGGCCTACTTGGGTGACCTGACGTGTGCTCTAATAATAATAATAATAATAATAATAATAATAAATGGGATTTATATCGCGCTTTTCTAGACCCAAAGACGCTTTACATTATGAGTAAGGTCGACAAACAAAACAAGAACAAAAACACAAACAAAAACAAAACAAAAACAGAAAAGCAGTCAGGAGGATGTTGGTTCAGAGGGGGGAGGGGCGGGTTTAAGGATAAGCAGAGTTGAAGAGGTGGGTTTTTAGACGGGACTGGAACAGGGTGAGGGAATCAGACTCACGGAGGTCTTGGGGGAGGGAGCTCCAGAGCTTCGGGGCTGCCACAGAGAAGGCTCTGTCCCCGAAGCTCCGGAGTTTGGCCTTGGGGATTGAGAGCAAATCGGCTGAGGTGGATCTGAGGGACCGGGGTGGTTGGTAGAGGATGAGGAGGTCAGTGAGGTAGGGGGGGGGGGCCAGATGGTGGAGGGCTTTATAGGTGAGGACCAGGAGTTTGTAGTGAATGCGGTGTGAGACGGGAAGCCAGTGGAGTTCTTTGAGGACCGGGGTGATGTGATGCCATGATTTGGTGTGGCTGAGGAGTCTGGCGGCTGCGTTCTGGACACGCTGGAGTCTGTTGAGGGATGTTGTGCTGATGCCGAAGAAGAGTGAGTTGCAATAGTCAAGGCGGGAGGAGATGAAGTCGTGAATGAGTCGCTCAGCTGCGGGGCGCGTGAGAGAGGGACGGAGTTTGGCGATATTGCGGAGGTGGAAAAATGAGGTTTTTACAACTGCTCTGTATAATATAGTTACTTTCACCGTTCTATCTTCTACTGTCGGAAACATGGTGCTCATATCCATTGACACCATCATATATATATATATACAATTATTTTACGTTGTATGTCATATATTCGATAAATGAATAAAAGTAAATCACATTGAGGTAAATGTACTTCCGGCAGGGGGCGGCAGTGGGTAGTCCAACGGTGAAACCACAGAAGCAGCTGCGCATGCGCAGTGTAATTCTGAGTGAAGATGTCTATCGACTTGGAGCTGAAGAAGGTGAGCAATCTCTTCTATATTCATTATATGAGCTGTATAACACATATTAACGCACAACATGTTTACGTGGTGCACTCTTGTATACCTGAGGTCACCTGTTGGTTCACTCAACTTCCGGTGAGAGGGTTTTATCAGCAGCGCGAGCATCAGCTAATAGCATGAGGAGCTAACACACGCTAGCAAAGCTACACATCCAACAGCAGAGAAGAAGAGGGCAGTATCTGAACCAGACTGTATAGATCTGAACACGTGCTCATAAATACTGCAGATATATAAAATACACGAGATTATACAGGTGAATATACACGTAATTATACACCTGATTCATCTGATCATTACATTACATTACATTGCATTTAGCTGAGGCTTTTATCCAGAGAGACTTACAATAAGTGCATTCGACCAGGAAGATACAACCTTGAAGAAAACAGAATCATATAAGAACATCAGGTTTCATAGAGCCAAACATTTCAAGTGCTACTCAACTGGCTTTAGATAAGCCAGCCCTTTATTAGTATATAAGTGCTTTGTTAGTAATTCTATCTCTGGAAGTGGAGTCCAAAGAGATGAGTTTTCAGTCTGAAGAAGATGTGTAAGCTTTCTGCTGTCCTGATTTCAATGGGGAGCTCATTCCACCATTTTGGAGCCAGGATAGCAAACCCACGTGTTTCTGCTGACGGGAACTTGGGTCCCCCTCGCAGTGCGGGTGCAGCGAGCTGTTTGGCTGAAGCAGAGCGGAGTGCACGTGCTGGGGTGTACGGTTTAACCATGTCCTGGATGTAGGAAGGGCCAGATCCATTCGCAGCATGGTACGCAAGTACCAGAGTCTTGAAGTGGATTCTAGCAGTTACTGGAAGCCAGTGAAGGGAGCGGAGGAGCGGCGTGGTGTGGGAACATTTAGGAAGGTTGAAGACCAGACGAGCCGCTGCATTCTGGATGAGCTGCAGAGGTCGGATGGCACATGCAGGCAGACCAGCCAGGAGGGAGTTGCAGTAGTCTAGGCGTGAGATGACGAGAGCCTGGACCAGAACCTGCGTCTCTTTCTGGGTCAGCTGGGGACGTGTCCTCCTGATGTTGTAAAGAGTGTATCTGCAGCAGTGGGTTGTAGCAGAGATGTTTGCAGTGAAGGACAGTTTGTTATCTAGGGTCACACCCAGATTCCTTGCAGTCTGAGTCGGGATCGGAGTGATACCTCTCTGTCCAGGTGTTCTGATCAGAGTGATACCTCTCTGTCCAGGTGTTCTGATCAGAGTGATACCTCTCTGTCCAGGTGTTCTGATCAGAGTGATACCTCTCTGTCCAGGTGTTCTGATCAGAGTGATACCTCTCTGTCCAGGTGTTCTGATCAGAGTGATACCTCTCTGTCCAGGTGTTCTGATCAGAGGTATACCTCTCTGTCCAGGTGTTCTGATCAGAGTGATACCTCTCTGTCCAGGTGTTCTGATCAGAGTGATACCTCTCTGTCCAGGTGTTCTGATCAGAGTGATACCTCTCTTTCCAGGTGTTCTGATCAGAGTGATACCTCTCTGTCCAGGTGTTCTGATCAGAGTGATACCTCTCTGTCCAGCTGTTCTGATCAGAGTGATACCTCTTGTTTGTAGGCCTTCTCTGAGCTGCAGGTGAAGATGCTCGACACCCAGCAGAAGGCGAAGCTCTCCGACCTGCAGATCGATCAGCTGACTCGCGTGCAGAAACTTGCTAAGCTAACGAGCGCCGAGATCTCCCCGCTGTCCTCCAGCACGCGACTCTACGAGGGAGTGGGACGCATGTGAGGAGCAGAGATCTTCTATTCACATCGGAAATCAATGTTTACTATCAAATAATGTGTGTGTGTGTGTGTGTGTGTGTGTGTGTGTGTGTGTGTGTGTGTGTGTGTGTGTGTGTGTGTGTGTGTGTGTGTGTGTGTGTGTGTGTGTGTGTGTGTGTGTGTGTGTGTGTGTGTGTGTGTGTGTGTGTGTGTGTGTGTGTGTGTGTGTGTGTGTGTGTGTGTGTGTGTGTGTGTGTGTGTGTGTGTGTGTCAGGTTCATTCTTCAATCAAAGGAGGACATCAACAATCAGCTGATGGACAAACAGAAATCAGCTGATGAGAAAATTAAAGAGCTTGAGGTACAAATACACACTGAGATACACGCAGTAAATACACAGTAAATACACAGTAAATACACAGTAAATACACAGTAAATACACACTGAGATACACAGTAAATACACAGTAAATACACAGTAAATACACAGTAAATACACACTGAGATACACAGTAAATACACAGTAAATACACACTGAGATACACAGTAAATACACAGTAAATACACAGTAAATACTCAGTAAATACACAGTAAATACTCAGTAAATACACAGTAAATACACAGTAAATACACACTGAGATACACAGTAAATACACAGTAAATACACAGTAAATACTCAGTAAATACACAGTAAATACTCAGTAAATACTCAGTAAATACACACTGAGATACACAGTAATAGTTAATAATAATGAGTGTTTGTTTTCACAGCAAAGGAAGGTGTACCTTGAACGCAGCGTGAAAGAAGCTGAAGACAACATCAGAGAGATGCTGCTGTCCAGGAGACACACTGCTCAATAACACACACACACACACACACACACACACACACACAGACACAGACACAGACACACACACACACACACACACAGTCTGTTAAACAAGCTGTTTATTATTAATGAATTTAAATGGAAACAGGAAATGCTTTAACTTTTCATTACAAATAAAAAATTCAATAACTCAAATAAAAGCTCTGTGTTGAATGTGTTTAAACGAAGGATGCCAACGGGGACATGTTTGCTGTTAGCGGCTCAGTCTGTGCAACAGTCACTGGCCGTTTCTCAATCTGGAGGAAACTGGCTTCCAAGCCAATATTTCAAGGATGCTACGTTATCGAGTGCCGCCGAAGGACTGTTCCAATCTCCAGCATACTTGGAATTCCACCGAGGCCGCGTCCTTGGTTTGGGGATAATTTCGAGGCTGCACATGGGTAGACTTCGCGTCCTTCAAATCCCCACAATGCTTTGCGCACGGACCAATTTCAAAAACCCTTGCGGAGAATGGCTGAACCGACGCAGCACACATTGAAATGTAAGTAAGTATGTAGTGGGGTAGAACATGTGTTGGTAAATATGTTGCTTTGTTGCTTTTGTTATCACCAAAATATGTTCCGTGAAAGTAAAGTTCATAATTAGATAGACATCGTGAGGTATTTATTTTCGGTACAGTTTATGTTGAAACCGTTAGAGAGAGTGGCACACTTGTTAGCCTGTTCCATTCTTCTTTGCTTTCCGAAGCCGTGGCTTGGAAGTATACTTGCTTCGTTTCTGAAGAAGTGACTTGGAAGTATGCGACTACCAAGCCAGTATCCTCGCGATTGAGGAACGGCCTGAGAATACACACACCTTTACTCAAATTACGAGGGAACAGGAAGTGACATCACGAGGGAACAGGAAGTGACATCACGAGGGAACAGTTAGTGACATCACGAGGGAACAGGAAGTGACCTCAGTGAGAAGATATGACCCCTGGAAGGTTTATCAGTGACTGGGTGGCTGTTTCTCAATGTTGAGGAAGGATCCTTCAGAGCCACTATTCCAAGTATGCTACGTCATTGAGTGGCTGGGCATTTAACATGCATTTAGAGCACATGTGTCAAACTCAAGGTCCTGGGGCCAGATCAGGCCCGTGGTGGATTTAATTTCGGCCCGCAGGGTAATTTCTAATGACTGTTAGATCTGGCCCTCCGGTATGTTGCACGCACACCTTCCTCCGCTCAGATTCCGAACGTTGATGAACCCACGATGAGATGCCAAGTATCCGAGCTAGCAGCACACTGAGGTTAAGGCAGTGGTTCTCAAACTTTTTCTGTCAGGCCCCCCCTTTGGAGAAAACAAAAAGGCGGGCCCCCCCCAACACAAATAGTCACGTGATGGGCCAAGTTTACATTTTGTAACACTTCCATGTACTAGGTTGCTTTTAATGAGGAGTAGATAATAGATAATATAAATAGAAAAAACAAAATCAAATTAATAAAGCCGGCATTTTATTAAACATTCATACAACACTTTCACAAACCCCTCATCCACCCCAGTGAAACCCAATCTGCTCTCATTGACAAAAGAACAATAATTGAACCCGGGTAGTCTGTAGTTTCTCTCTCTGGTAATCCAATGACCATCAGTCCTTTCTCTGGAGAGAGGAATCCTTTCGAATCCTTTCTCTTGTGGGGAAAAGACAAAAACTGCAGCTCCAAACACTTTTGTCGGTTCTGCTAGTTCCTGGTTCGCCGCAGCATCAAAGAAACATATCATCAAACAATTTGATCACTGCCCACACACAGGGCCCACACCCAGCTGCCACTGCTCTTCCTCTCCTCCCTCATATGCAGACTCTGCTGCCCCAGCACTGCCCCCAGTGGGAGCTGCTGGTTATTACAGGGTCTAAAACTCACTGCATTATTTGAGTGGGTTACATTTTATTAAAATACATCGATATGAACGTGAGCATTCCTTTGCTAGAACAGTGATAATACAGCAATGCTCCATCAGTCTGTGCTCAAACTGAAGGAGAAGGAAACATCCATTACAGTTCAATGGATGTTTCCTTCTGCACTTCCTCTCACGACAGCACGGCATGTTTGCTTTTCTCTTTGAGGGAAATAGTTTTGTTGAAGCTGTTGTCGGCCTGTGGGAAAATGCAATCATAAGAAATTACTGCAGATAGAGCCATAAGAAACAATGCAACTGATTATTTAATGTGTGATGTTGTTTTTATTGGCAATCATTGGAGCAGCTCTCCCTTGAGAAAGAGATCTAGGATCTCAATGGGACCAATCTGGTTGAATAAAGGCTTGAAATGTAAGCTTTGTTAGTTCCAGGTTTAATATGTGCAATAAATTCATTTCAATAAGTTTGGCAGTAAACATTGAACCAGTCCGGCCCTCGACTCGTACCCATTTTTAAATTTGGCCCACTGTGTATTTGAGTTTGACCCCCCTGATTTAAACAGTCCTTCAGCGCCACTCGATGACGTAGCATCCTTGAAATAGTGGCTCTGGAGGAGCCTTCCTCGACATGGAGAAACACCCAGTGTTTCCTGACTGACACACACACACACACACACACACAGAATAACTATTAGGTCTGAATGAGACCTTAGAGCGCTTTCACTAAATAAATAATGAAAGTTAACCTTGTTTTGACTTTGCATCGGTGTATTAATATCGGTGTATTAATGTCGGTGTATTATGGGGTTAATATCGGTGTATTATGGGGTTAATATCGGTGTATTAATGTCGGTGTATTATGGGGTTAATATCGGTGTATTAATGTCGGTTTATTAAGGGGTTAATGTCGGTGTATTAATATCAGTGTATTATGGGGTTAATATCGGTGTATTAATGTCGGTGTATTATGGGGTTAATATCGGTGTATTAATGTCGGTGTATTAAGGGGTTAATGTCGGTGTATTATGGGGTTAATATCGGTGTATTAATGTTGGTGTATTATGGGGTTAATATCGGTGTATTATGGGGTTAATATCGGTGTATTAATGTCGGTGTATTAAGGGGTTAATGTCGGTGTATTATGGGGTTAATATCGGTGTATTATGGGGTTAATATCGGTGTATTAATGTTGGTGTATTATGGGGTTAATATCGGTGTATTATGGGGTTAATATCGGTGTATTAATGTCGGTGTATTAAGGGGTTAATGTCGGTGTATTATGGGGTTAATATCGGTGTATTATGGGGTCAATATCGGTGTATTAATGTTGGTGTATTATGGGGTTAATATCGGTGTATTAATGTTGGTGTATTAAGGGGTTAATGTCGGTGTATTATGGGGTTAATATCGGTGTATTATGGGGTCAATATCGGTGTATTAATGTTGGTGTATTATGGGGTTAATATCGGTGTATTAATGTTGGTGTATTATGGGGTTAATATCGGTGTATTATGGGGTTAATATCGGTGAATTAATGTCGGTGTATTAAGGGGTTAATGTCGGTGTATTATGGGGTTAATATCGGTGTATTAATGTCGGTGTATTATGGGGTTAATATCGGTGTATTATGGGGTTAATATCGGTGTATTAATGTCGGTGTATTAAGGGGTTAATGTCGGTGTATTATGGGGTCAATATCGGTGTATTAATGTTGGTGTATTATGGGGTTAATATCGGTGTATTATGGGGTTAATATTGGTGTATTAATGTTGGTGTATTATGGGGTTAATATCGGTGTATTAATGTTGGTGTATTATGGGGTTAATATCGGTGTATTAATATCGGTGTATTATGGGGTTAATATCGGTGTATTAATGTTGGTGTATTATGGGGTTAATATCGGTGTATTATGGGGTTAATATCGGTGTATTAATATCGGTGTAGTATGGGGTTAATATCGGTGTATTATGGGGTCAATATCGGTGTATTAATGTCGGTGTATTATGGGGTTAATATCGGTGTAGTATGGGGTCAATATCGGTGTATTAATGTTGGTGTAGTATGGGGTTAATATCGGTGTAGTATGGGGTCAATATCGGTGTATTAATGTTGGTGTATTATGGGGTTAATATCGGTGTAGTATGGGGTTAATATCGGTGTATTATGGGGTTAATATCGGTGTATTAATGTCGGTGTATTATGGGGTTAATATCGGTGTATTATGGGGTCAATATCGGTGTATTAATGTCGGTGTAGTATGGGGTTAATATCGGTGTATTATGGGGTTAATATCGGTGTATTAATATCGGTGTATTATGGGGTTAATATCGGTGTATTAATGTCGGTGTATTATGGGGTTAATATCGGTGTATTATGGGGTCAATATCGGTGTATTAATGTCGGTGTAGTATGGGGTTAATATCGGTGTATTATGGGGTTAATATCGGTGTATTAATGTCGGTGTATTATGGGGTTAATATCGGTGTATTAATGTCGGTTTATTAAGGGGTTAATGTCGGTGTATTAATATCAGTGTATTATGGGGTTAATATCGGTGTATTAATGTCGGTGTATTATGGGGTTAATATCGGTGTATTAATGTCGGTGTATTAAGGGGTTAATGTCGGTGTATTATGGGGTTAATATCGGTGTATTATGGGGTCAATATCGGTGTATTAATGTTGGTGTATTATGGGGTTAATATCGGTGTATTATGGGGTTAATATCGGTGTATTAATGTCGGTGTATTAAGGGGTTAATGTCGGTGTATTATGGGGTTAATATCGGTGTATTATGGGGTCAATATCGGTGTATTAATGTTGGTGTATTATGGGGTTAATATCGGTGTATTAATGTTGGTGTATTATGGGGTTAATATCGGTGTATTATGGGGTTAATATCGGTGTATTAATGTCAGTGTATTAAGGGGTTAATGTCGGTGTATTATGGGGTTAATATCGGTGTATTAATGTCAGTGTATTAAGGGGTTAATGTCGGTGTATTATGGGGTCAATATCGGTGTATTAATGTTGGTGTATTATGGGGTTAATATCGGTGTATTATGGGGTTAATATCGGTGTATTAATGTCAGTGTATTAAGGGGTTAATGTCGGTGTATTATGGGGTCAATATCGGTGTATTAATGTTGGTGTATTATGGGGTTAATATCGGTGTATTAATGTTGGTGTATTATGGGGTTAATATCGGTGTATTATGGGGTTAATATCGGTGTATTAATGTCAGTGTATTAAGGGGTTAATATCGGTGTATTATGGGGTCAATATCGGTGTATTAATGTTGGTGTATTATGGGGTTAATATCGGTGTATTATGGGGTTAATATTGGTGTATTAATGTTGGTGTATTATGGGGTTAATATCGGTGTATTAATGTTGGTGTATTATGGGGTTAATATCGGTGTATTAATATCGGTGTATTATGGGGTTAATATCGGTGTATTAATGTTGGTGTATTATGGGGTTAATATCGGTGTAGTATGGGGTTAATATCGGTGTATTATGGGGTCAATATCGGTGTATTAATGTCGGTGTATTATGGGGTTAATATCGGTGTAGTATGGGGTCAATATCGGTGTATTAATGTTGGTGTAGTATGGGGTTAATATCGGTGTAGTATGGGGTCAATATCGGTGTATTAATGTTGGTGTATTATGGGGTTAATATCGGTGTAGTATGGGGTTAATATCGGTGTATTATGGGGTTAATATCGGTGTATTAATGTCGGTGTATTATGGGGTTAATATCGGTGTATTATGGGGTCAATATCGGTGTATTAATGTTGGTGTATTATGGGGTTAATATCGGTGTATTATGGGGTTAATATCGGTGTATTAATGTCGGTGTATTATGGGGTTAATATCGGTGTATTATGTGGTTAATATCGGTGTATTAATGTCGGTGTATTATGGGGTTAATATCGGTGTATTATGGGGTCAATATCGGTGTATTAATGTTGGTGTATTATGGGGTTAATATCGGTGTAGTATGGGGTTAATATCGGTGTATTAATGTTGGTGTATTATGGGGTTAATATCGGTGTATTATGTGGTTAATATCGGTGTATTAATGTTGGTGTATTATGGGGTTAATATCGGTGTATTATGGGGTTAATATCGGTGTATTAATGTCGGTGTAGTATGGGGTTAATATCGGTGTATTATGGGGTCAATATCGGTGTATTAATGTCGGTGTAGTATGGGGTTAATATCGGTGTATTATGGGGTCAATATCGGTGTATTAATATCGGTGTATTATGGGGTTAATATCGGTGTATTAATGTTGGTGTATTAAGTGGTTAATATCGGTGTAGTATGGGGTTAATATCGGTGTATTATGGGGTTAATATCGGTGTATTAATGTTGGTGTATTAAGTGGTTAATATCGGTGTATTATGGGGTTAATATCGGTGTATTAATGTCGGTGTATTATGGGGTTAATATCGGTGTATTATGGGGTCAATATCGGTGTATTAATGTCGGTGTATTATGGGGTTAATATCGGTGTATTAATGTTGGTGTAGTATGGGGTTAATATCGGTGTATTAATGTTGGTGTATTATGGGGTTAATATCGGTGTATTAATGTTGGTGTATTATGGGGTTAATATCGGTGTATTAATGTTGGTGTATTATGGGGTTAATATCGGTGTATTAATGTTGGTGTAGTATGGGGTTAATATCGGTGTATTAATGTTGGTGTATTATGGGGTTAATATCGGTGTATTAATGTTGGTGTATTATGGGGTTAATATCGGTGTATTATGGGGTTAATATCGGTGTATTAATGTTGGTGTATTATGGGGTTAATATCGGTGTATTAATGTCGGTGTAGTATGGGGTTAATATCGGTGTATTATGGGGTTAATATCGGTGTATTAATATCGGTGTATTATGGGGTTAATATCGGTGTATTAATGTCGGTGTATTATGGGGTTAATATCGGTGTATTAATGTTGGTGTAGTATGGGGTTAATATCGGTGTATTAATGTTGGTGTATTATGGGGTTAATATCGGTGTATTAATGTTGGTGTATTATGGGGTTAATATCGGTGTATTATGGGGTTAATATCGGTGTATTATGGGGTTAATATCGGTGTATTAATGTCGGTGTATTATGGGGTTAATATCGGTGTATTAATGTTGGTGTAGTATGGGGTTAATATCGGTGTATTAATGTTGGTGTATTATGGGGTTAATATCGGTGTATTAATGTCGGTGTAGTATGGGGTTAATATCGGTGTATTATGGGGTTAATATCGGTGTATTAATATCGGTGTATTATGGGGTTAATATCGGTGTATTAATGTCGGTGTAGTATGGGGTTAATATCGGTGTATTATGGGGTTAATATCGGTGTACTAATGTTGGTGTATTATGGGGTTAATATCGGTGTATTAATATCGGTGTATTATGGGGTTAATATCGGTGTATTAATATCGGTGTATTATGGGGTTAATGTCGGTGTATTATGGGGTTAATATCGGTGTATTAATGTCGGTGTATTATGGGGTTAATATCGGTGTATTAATATCGGTGTATTATGGGGTTAATATCGGTGTATTAATATCGGTGTATTATGGGGTTAATATCGGTGTATTAATATCGGTGTATTATGGGGTTAATATCGGTGTATTAATGTCGGTGTATTATGGGGTTAATATCGGTGTATTCATGTCGGTGTATTATGGGGTTAATATCGGTGTATTAATATCGGTGTATTATGGGGTTAATATCGGTGTATTAATATCGGTGTATTATGGGGTTAATATCGGTGTATTAATGTCGGTGTATTATGGGGTTAATATCGGTGTATTCATGTCGGTGTATTAAGTGGTTAATATCGGTGTATTATGGGGTTAATATCGGTGTATTAATATCGGTGTATTATGGGGTTAATATCGGTGTATTAATATCGGTGTATTATGGGGTTAATATCGGTGTATTAATGTTGGTGTATTATGGGGTTAATATCGGTGTATTATGGGGTTAATATCGGTGTATTAATATCGGTGTATTATGGGGTTAATATCGGTGTATTATGGGGTTAATATCGGTGTATTAACGTTGGTGTATTATGGGGTTAATATCGGTGTATTAATGTTGGTGTATTATGGGGTTAATATCGGTGTATTAATGTCGGTGTATTATGGGGTTAATATCGGTGTATTAATGTCGGTGTATTATGGGGTTAATATCGGTGTATTAATATCGGTGTATTATGGGGTTAATATCGGTGTAGTATGGGGTTAATATCGGTGTATTAATGTCGGTGTATTATGGGGTTAATATCGGTGTATTAATGTTGGTGTATTATGGGGTTAATATCGGTGTAGTATGGGGTTAATATCGGTGTATTAATGTCGGTGTATTATGGGGTTAATGTCGGTGTATTAATGTTGGTGTATTATGGGGTTAATATCGGTGTATTAATGTTGGTGTATTATGGGGTTAATATCGGTGTAGTATGGGGTTAATATCGGTGTATTAATGTCGGTGTATTATGGGGTTAATATCGGTGTATTATGGGGTTAATATCGGTGTATTAATGTCGGTGTATTATGGGGTTAATATCGGTGTATTAATATCGGTGTATTAAGGGGTTAATGTCGGTGTATTAATGTTGGTGTATTATGGGGTTAATATCGGTGTATTAATATTGGTGTATTATGGGGTCAATATCGGTGTATTATGGGGTTAATGTCGGTGTATTAATGTCAGTGTATTATGGGGTCAATATCGGTGTATTAATGTTGGTGTATTATGGGGTTAATATCGGTGTAGTATGGGGTTAATATCGGTGTATTATGGGGTCAATATCGGTGTATTATGGGGTTAATGTCGGTGTATTAATGTCAGTGTATTATGGGGTTAATATCGGTGTATTAAGGGGTTAATATCGGTGTATTAAGGGGTTAATATTGGTGTATTAAGGGGTTAATATCGGTGTATTAATGTCGGTGTATTATGGGGTTAATATCGGTGTATTAATGTTGGTGTGTTATGGGGTTAATATTGGTGTATTAATGTCGGTGTATTAAGGGGTTAATGTCGGTGTATTATGGGGTTAATATCGGTGTATTAATGTTGGTGTAGTATGGGGTTAATATCGGTGTATTATGGGGTCAATATCGGTGTATTATGGGGTTAATGTCGGTGTATTAATGTCAGTGTATTATGGGGTTAATATCGGTGTATTAATGTCGGTGTATTATGGGGTTAATATCGGTGTATTAATGTTGGTGTGTTATGGGGTTAATATTGGTGTATTAATGTCGGTGTATTAAGGGGTTAATGTTGGTGTATTATGGGGTTAATATCGGTGTATTAATGTTGGTGTAGTATGGGGTTAATATCGGTGTATTATGGGGTCAATATCGGTGTATTATGGGGTTAATGTCGGTGTATTAATGTCAGTGTATTATGGGGTTAATATCGGTGTATTAATGTCGGTGTATTATGGGGTTAATATCGGTGTATTATGGGGTCAATATCGGTGTATTAATGTTGGTGTATTATGGGGTTAATATCGGTGTAGTATGGGGTTAATATCGGTGTATTATGGGGTCAATATCGGTGTATTAATGTCAGTGTATTATGGGGTTAATATCGGTGTATTATGGGGTTAATGTCGGTGTATTATGGGGTTAATATCGGTGTATTATGGGGTTAATATCGGTGTAGTATGGGGTTAATATCGGTGTATTATGGGGTCAATATCGGTGTATTAATGTCAGTGTATTATGGGGTTAATATCGGTGTATTATGGGGTTAATGTCGGTGTATTAATGTCAGTGTATTATGGGGTTAATATCGGTGTATTAATGTCGGTGTATTATGGGGTTAATATCGGTGTATTATGGGGTCAATATCGGTGTATTAATGTTGGTGTATTATGGGGTTAATATCGGTGTATTATGGGGTTAATATCGATGTATTAATGTTGGTGTATTATGGGGTTAATATCGGTGTATTATGGGGTTAATATCGATGTATTAATGTTGGTGTATTATGGGGTTAATATCGGTGTATTATGGGGTCAATATCGGTGTATTAATGTCGGTGTATTATGGGGTTAATATCGGTGTAGTATGGGGTTAATATCGATGTATTATGGGGTCAATATCGGTGTATTAATGTCGGTGTATTATGGGGTTAATATCGGTGTAGTATGGGGTTAATATCGGTGTATTATGGGGTCAATATCGGTGTATTAATGTTGGTGTATTATGGGGTTAATATCGGTGTATTATGGGGTCAATATCGGTGTATTAATGTCGGTGTATTATGGGGTTAATATCGGTGTATTATGGGGTCAATATCGGTGTATTAATGTCAGTGTATTATGGGGTTAATATCGGTGTATTATGGGGTTAATGTCGGTGTATTAATGTCAGTGTATTATGGGGTTAATATCGGTGTATTAATGTCGGTGTATTATGGGGTTAATATCGGTGTATTATGGGGTTAATATCGATGTATTAATGTTGGTGTATTATGGGGTTAATATCGGTGTATTATGGGGTCAATATCGGTGTATTAATGTCGGTGTATTATGGGGTTAATATCGGTGTAGTATGGGGTTAATATCGATGTATTATGGGGTCAATATCGGTGTATTAATGTTGGTGTATTATGGGGTTAATATCGGTGTATTATGGGGTTAATATCGGTGTAGTATGGGGTTAATATCGGTGTATTATGGGGTCAATATCGGTGTATTAATGTTGGTGTATTATGGGGTTAATATCGGTGTATTATGGGGTCAATATCGGTGTATTAATGTTGGTGTATTATGGTGTTAATATCGGTGTATTATGGGGTCAATATCGGTGTATTAATGTTGGTGTATTAAGTGGTTAATGTCGGTGTATTATGGGGTTAATATCGGTGTATTAATGTCAGTGTATTATGGGGTTAATATCGGTGTATTAATTTCGGTGTATTATGGGGTTAATATCGGTGTATTAATGTCGGTGTATTATGGGGTTAATATCGGTGTATTATGGGGTTAATATCGGTGTATTATTGTGGTGTATTATGGGGTTAATATCGGTGTATTAATGTCGGTGTATTAAGTGGTTAATATCGGTGTAGTATGGGGTCAATATCGGTGTATTAATGTTGGTGTATTATGGGGTTAATATCGGTGTATTATGGGGTCAATATCGGTGTATTAATGTTGGTGTATTAAGTGGTTAATGTCGGTGTATTATGGGGTTAATATCGGTGTATTAATGTCAGTGTATTATGGGGTTAATATCGGTGTATTAATTTCGGTGTATTATGGGGTTAATATCGGTGTATTAATGTCGGTGTATTATGGGGTTAATGTCGGTGTATTATGGGTTTAATATCGGTGTATTATGTGGTTAATATCGGTGTATTATTGTGGTGTATTATGGGGTTAATATCGGTGTATTAATGTCGGTGTATTAAGTGGTTAATATCGGTGTAGTATGGGGTCAATATCGGTGTATTAATGTTGGTGTATTATGGGGTTAATATCGGTGTATTATGGGGTCAATATCGGTGTATTAATGTTGGTGTATTAAGTGGTTAATGTCGGTGTATTATGGGGTTAATATCGGTGTATTAATGTCAGTGTATTATGGGGTTAATATCGGTGTATTAATTTCGGTGTATTATGGGGTTAATATCGGTGTATTAATGTCGGTGTATTATGGGGTTAATATCGGTGTATTATGGGGTTAATATCGGTGTATTAATGTCGGTGTATTATGGGGTTAATGTCGGTGTATTATGGGTTTAATATCGGTGTATTATGTGGTTAATATCGGTGTATTATTGTGGTGTATTATGGGGTTAATATCGGTGTATTAATGTCGGTGTATTATGGGGTTAATATCGGTGTATTATGGGGTTAATATCGGTGTATTAATGTCGGTGTATTATGGGGTTAATATCGGTGTATTAATGTCGGTGTATTATGGGGTTAATATCGGTGTATTAACGTTGGTGTATTATGGGGTTAATATCGGTGTATTAATGTCGGTGTATTATGGGGTTAATATCGGTGTATTAAGGGGTTAATATCGGTGTATTAAGGGGTTAATATCGGTGTATTAATGTCGGTGTATTATGGGGTTAATATCGGTGTATTAATATCTGTGTATTAAGGGGTTAATATCGGTGTATTAAGGGGTTAATATCGGTGTATTAATGTCGGTGTATTATGGGGTTAATATCGGTGTATTAATGTCGGTGTATTATGGGGTTAATATCGATGTATTATGGGGTTAATATCGGTAAATTAATATCGATGTATTATGGGGTTAATATCGGTGTATTATGGGGTTAATATCGGTGTATTAAGGGGTTAATATCGGTGTATTAAGGGGTTAATATCGGTAAATTAATATCGATGTATTATGGGGTTAATAGACTGACCTCAGACTGACCCAGCCTTATGTTTATTTAGTAATAAAACTGATTATTGTTTATGCTCATTCCCAGCAGGAGAACAGAGTGTAAATAAAACATTTATTTAAGTATTTTATGTAAAGGTTTTAAAATAAACTTTTTTTATAATGAATTGACGACATGATGATCACACAGACTGCAGATTTAATCATAAAGAACAGAATCAGGGCGAGGATCTGCGGGTCTGAGCGATCCAGGAGGTGAAGGCCGACACTCGAGCGTAAACACCTGGCTTCAGAGGGCGACCACAGCCAATCCCGAAGGACGTCACACCTGAGGACCAATAAGAGCTCAGTTACACACCTGAGGACCAATCAGAGCTCAGTAACACTGTGTGTGTGTGTGTGTGTGTGTGTGTGTGTGTGTGTGTGTGTGTGTGTGTGTGTGTGTGTGTGTGTGTGTGTGTGTGTGTGTGTGTGTGTGTGTGTGTGTGTGTGTGTGTGGCCTAGCACTACTATACTTGTGGGGACCTAAATCTGTTTACACAGTCACGTGTGGGGACTCGCCTCCCTTATGGGGACAACATGGAGGTCCCCATAAGGGGAATCACTAATTTTAGGGTGAAGACTTGGCAGGGTTAAGGGCAGGGCAGGGCAGGGCAGGGGCAGGGGCAGGGCAGGAGCAGGGCAATCAATCAATCAATCAATCAATCAATGTTTATTTATATATCCCAATATCACAAATGTTACATTTGTCTCAGTGGACTTCACAGTTTGTACAGAATATCAGTATGACAATACGACACCCTCTCTCCTTAGACCCTCACATCGTACAAGGAAACACTTCCAGAGAAAACCCACAGTTTAAAGGAAACATGGGAGAAACCTCAGGGAGAGCAACAGAGGAGGGATCCCTCTCCCAGGACGGACAGACGTGCAATAGATGCCGTGTGTAAATTGAAAAGATAATACATTTGCAACATAGGTAGACCAAATGTTTAGAAATACATGTGTGTATAATAAGAAAATGAATCCACAAGGATATCCATCCAGGACTTATGATCCGGGACCACAGCCACGACTCAAGATCCAGGACACAGGACCGCAGGATCATCCATGACTCCGAATCCCGGCGTATATAGACACCAAAAAGAAAGACATTTGGGGAAGCTGGGTTAATCGGAACATGAGAGTACACAGGTACAGACAGAGAGAAGGAAGAAGTAAGATGTCCCCCCACAAACTAAGCCTATATCAGCAAAACTAGGGGCTGAATCTAATCAGCCCTAACTATAAGCTTTATCAAAAAGGAAGGTGTTAAGCGCACTCTTAAAAACGGATAGGGTGTCTGCCGTCCGAACACAAACTGGAAGCTGATTCCACAAAAGTGGAGCTTGATAAGAAAAGGCTCTGGCTCCCATTGTACTTTTAGAGACTCTAGGAACAACCAACAACCCTGCATTCTTGGAACGCAATGCCCTAGTAGGACAGTAGGGTATAATGAGTTCTTTAAGGTAAGATGGCGCCTGCCCATTAAGGGCTTTGTAGGCCAGAAGAAGAATTTTAAATTCTATCCTGTGTTCTATAGGGAGCCAGTGTAAGGCAGCCAGAACAGGAGTAATGTGGTCCCTTTTCCTAACTCTGGTTAGTACACGAGCTGCAGCATTTTGAATCAGCTGAAGAGACTTGACTGACTTCTTGGTACACCCTGATAATAAGGAGTTACAATAATCCAGCCTTGAAGTAACAAATGCATGGACTAGTTTCTCTGCATCGTTTTGAGGCAAGATATGCCTGATTTTTGCAATGTCAGTGAGTATATCTTTAGATAGTTTGTTTCGTAGATTCTTCGGGCCAAGTACAATAACTTCAGTTTTGGTCGTGTTTAACATCATAAAGTTTAAGGTCATCCACGTTTTTAAGTCCTTGAGGCAGTCTTGAATTTTATTTCGATGATTAATTTCATCAGGCTTGATTGATAAATATAATTGAGTATCATCCGCATAACAATGAAAGTTTACAGAATGATTCCTTATAATATTGCCTAACGGAAGCATATATAGTGTGAACAAAATAGGTCCGAGCACTGAGCCCTGTGGCACTCCATGGCTAACTTTGGTTTGCATGGAAGATTAATCGTTGACACGTACAAACTGAGAGCGTTCAGATAGATAGGACCTAAATAATTCAGATTGCTAATCATCTGAATGATCATTTTCTTGATAAAGTAAAACATTTGAGGAGAAATATGAATCAAACTATAAATAGTAACTCCACATTTCTAATAAAGTATTTAATTATGGAAAATAAGAAGTGTACATTTAAAATAGAAAAAGTGACAATTACAGATGTTGAATGTCTACAAGGTAAATGAAATGATAAACCACCTGGAGTGGATCATTTAGTTTCTACATTTCTTAGATATGTTGCTAATTTTGTTGCAGAGCCTATCTGTCATATTATACATTTGAGTATTGATAAATGTATTTGCCCACAGGCATGGAAAATAGAAAAAATTATTCCACTTGCAAAAAATCCAGCTGGTCCATTTTCTGGTACAGATAGCCGTCCAATAAGTTTATTACCAGCGTTAGCAAAGATAATGGAGAGAATAATTTTCAATCAAAAACAAAAGTACTTTGAAGGTAACAAACTGAATACTTTGTATCAACATGCTTACAGACCTGGCCATTCCACATGCCCCGCTTTAACACAAATGACAGATGACTGGAAGGGCGAACTAGATAATAGGAAGTTAGTGGGTGCAGTACTACTCGATTTTAGTTCTGCTTTTGATGTCATTGACCATTCTTTGTTGTTACACAAGCTGGAACAATATGGTTTTAATTTTGAAACGCTGAGGTGGTTAGAAAGTTACCTGACAAATCAAAGTCAAACAGTTTTTTTTAATGGAAGTCTCTCAAAGATGAAAACAGTCACTTGTGAAGTACCTCAGGGTAGTTGTTTGGGACCACTTTTATTTTCTATTTTTACAAATGACCTACCATTAGTGTTAGAAAAAGCTACAATTGTAATGTATGCAGATGACTCAACAATATATTATGCAGCATCAACTACAAGAGAGTTGACAAATGTTATGAATAAAGATCTACTACTGATATCAGAGTGGGTCATAAATAATAAGTTGGTACTTAATGCGGGAAAAACAAAATCGTTATTAATAGGATCAAATCATCAGTTAACAGGTGAACCAAAATTGCAACTACATTTAAACCATATTGAAATTGAACAGGTCAAGGAGACTAAATTGCTAGGTAACCCTGGATCATAAATGATCTTGGTCTAAACAAATTGATAATGTTGTATGTAAAATGGGAAGGGGTGTGTCAGTTGTAAAAAGAATTATTTGCCTATGGATGTCAGTAGACAAGTTTTGGATGCTTTGGTTCTGTCGCAGCTTGATTATTGTTTGGTTATATGGTCTAGTGCTGCTGAAAAAGATTTAAACAAACTACAAGTAGCACAAAATAAGGCAGCACGATGTGCACTGCAGTGCTCCTACAGAACCAGAGGCACTGAAATGCTGGAGACATTGAAATGGTTAACTGTCAGACAGAGGTTAACTTATATTTGATTACATTTTGTCAGAAATATTACAGTGACTCACTCACCAGATATATTATCACAAAGGTTTATAGCGCAATATACACAACATAACTATCAAACACGACATACAATAGAAGGAAGGTTTGTATTACCCAAATCTAAATATGGGACAGAAAACAGTTCAGAGCCGTGATCAGCTGGAACTCTTTACCGGCTCACATCATTCAGGAACATTCTCAAGTACATTTCAAAAGGTTGCTAAAACATTATTTAAGTATTATAAAGTAAATTTGAACTGTGCCTGTGGCTATGTGTGCATATATTATGATGTAAACTTATTTGTATTTACTTTTGTTTGGCCTCAGGATGGTGATAATTGGATGACCATTTTAGTTTTCACTTCATTTCACTGTAAATTGCATGAAATGATGAGCTGTTCTGTTTTAATTTTGTTTTGTTTATTTTTGTTGTATGTATGTTTATGTATGTTTTGAGTTTGTGAGGACCCCAGGAAGAATAGCCAATGCTCATGCTAGTGCTAATGGGGATCCTAATAAAGACAAAGACAAAGACAAACCAGCCTAAAGCAGTTCCCTGTATGCCAACTAAGTGCTCTCGTCTTTGCAAAAGGATATCATGGTCAATAGTATCAAATGCAGCACTGAGATCGAGCAAGACAAGAATAGAGGGTAAGGGCAGGGTTAGGTCGTGGAAGAGCCTAGGGCTGAGCCCTGCGTGGTGCACTGGCTCTCGGTAAATAGGTGTTTAAAAAAACATTAAAAAACTCCATGAACACAGCCCTATTAAGACCTTATAAAACCCCTTTTAAAAGCATTATCTAAGCTCTGTGAGGACAAGACCGTTTTAAAAGACTGGTTAAAAAGTGCCGGATGGGTCAGGGTTAGGGTCAGGGCAGGGTTAGGGTCAGGGTTAGGGTCAGGGTCAGGGTAAGGTCAGGGTTAGGGTCAGGGTGAGGTCAGGGTTGGGAGGGTTACTTTGTAAATGTAATCAGTTACTGAATACTGAATACATGCTCTGAAAGTAATCAGAATACAGTTACAGTTACGTGTCTTAAAACAAATTCAGATTACTTTTAGCATACTTTTGGAATACTTTCTTTTTCCATAACAGATGGGTATGTTTTGGTGAACAGGAGACACTTGTTTTACTGTTTTAATTAAGCAATCATAGCGCCTCGGTCCTGCCGCAGTACTGTCGTACCAATAATGACGTTCAAGAACGGCCTCAAGTGTATGATTGCGATTCTATTACACAAACTATCATTGTAATCAACAATATCGTAAAATAATTTCATAATGTGGGCTAATTTGCTCCCAAACCTACGCTTTCTGCTTGAGTTAATCTCCGTCAGAAAGTAGTTCCTAGAAAGTAGTTCCCATGGTAACGATAGCCGATCAAACACTCCTGCTACCCCGCTTACAGTTATTGATATAATTATAGTAAATAATATATTATTAACCAATTTATTGAAAACAATTCTTGAATTATGCTATTTAAATATCTGAGTAATCACTGTGTGGGATTAGCGGAACAAATCAAATCAGGCTGTCCATGGTGCTGAAACATTTTGGGTTCAGAATGAAGGTGGATGTTCATTAAAAGTGCAATTCTTGAAACAGCTCTCCATGAACTCCATGCCAGACTTTTTTGCAGGTGGTGCTGTGGTGTTCACGGGTAGGACTAAGTTATAGGAAGAGCTTTCCTCCAGTGACCGTTTCATAGCGTGTCCCGGACCGGCAAAAATCGCGTTGCTCCACATCTTTCTGTTGTCTAGAGATGGAGCCCAGTAGCTGCGAAGCGATGACTCGTTTTTATGTCCGCTAACGGACATGATTTCTCTGGCCTCCAACCCTGCCTCCGCCAGCCGCTGTATGCTGTATGCTGTATGCTGTATGCTGTATGCTGTATGCTGTATGCTGTATGCTGTACGCTGTACGCTGTACGCTGTACGCTGTATGCTGTACGCTGTATGCTGTACGCTGTACGCTGTACGCTGTATGCTGTACGCTGTATGCTTTATGCTGTATGCTGTATGCTGTATGAGAGACAATGTATAACAGTGTAACGGCTGTGTGTCGCTAAACGTTGCTATGGAAACCACACGATGCAGGCTCATGGAAGTAGTTTCGGTAGGCTCGTGGCGTGTGTAGGCCACTGGATACTTTGTGATTAGGCACGTTCTATTTGATCGTTGTTTGATCGTGGAATCAAACACGCCTATTGACCAATCAGAGAGCTTGCTCAAACCTATGTGTTATAGAATGGCTTATCAAGAACTCAAACCCAACATCTTTGTGTCATTCTGGACAGCTCTCTCATCTGCACCACACATAAAAGACATCACCCGGACTGGATTCTTTGTACTGTCTTAAAACCTTTCCTTGGAATATGTTATGAATTGTAAAGTGTCCTTGGGTGCTTTGAAAGGCGCCCCTAAATAGAATGAATTATCCTTATTATTTATTATTATTATCTGAAACGATGTAATAACTTTTAAAACTGTTTCCAGTCACTTGCCCAGGGCCGTGGGAAGTAGGGGTGCTGAGGGTGCTGCAGCACCCCCTGGTGGAGGACAGGGGATCTGCACTTCCACAAGATATAATAAAAAAATAAACGAATTTTCCGCCTTGATGTAACAACATTCATAATTAAGTAAAGATAACACCCTTTTCACCCCGGTTACATTTTCCATTTGCCCTGTATGATGGGCGCTGTAAGTGATGAAAGTGGGGGATGTTGGCCTTAGCAGGCGCCCGCAGCTCACAGCCAAAGTGAGAGAGATAGAGAGAGGGGATACCGCGGTACCGGCGGGGATTGTTGTTAGCTTCTGCAGCGCTAACGGATATAAGAAGCTGTTTCTACAATAATGTGGAGGGAGAGCTCTGTCCTGTCAGACTGAGAGGCTCAGTGAGGTAAAGGACTCTGAGGGCTTAGATAGTTCACTTTAGTCGAAGTTATCTCAGTGAGTCTCAAACGTTTTGATCACAATTTATGGAAACAAATATTTCCAAGGCACTCCTTTATAATTATTAGGATAAATAAAAACAGGTTTGAAATCATTCCATGTATACTATAGGACAGTTAACCAAAAATATTGTTTAAAACTGGAGAGATTTTCTAAAATATACATAAATAAATAAATGTTAACTGGTAAAATAAGATATGAAGGAACAACAGAAATAAAATAAGTTACATGTATTAGTTATTGGCTATGGTAGGTTATTGGAAATGTTCACATACCTACTTATTTGATTAATAAAATGCAAACCGATCTTTTTCATATGGGTGTTTTTAGAGTAGTACCCTCTAGATCAGTCTCTAATTGGGCGCTCAAAGTGCACCAGATTGAAGCATTTTACTTTAAAATGATAAAACAAATCTTCCCGGGGGGGTACCCCCGGACCCCCCTAGAGGATGTGAATTCCACCCCCCCAATTAAAACATGTTATAATATATAATAAATTTGAAGCCTTGTTATATAAGCTGTCCACCATGTCAATATATTTCTCTTTTTGCAGTGTATTGGTCTTTTGTAGAGGTTTTTCATTGCCAGCTAAAATCTTGCCTATAGGGCAGCACATTGGTCAGAACCAGCCCTGGTGTCATCCCCACAGCACCCCCCATTTGAAACATGTTCCCACGGCTATGCTGACTTGCCCCATGCATTCAGCAGCAGCAGGCCATTCACTTTGATTTGATCACGTTATGAAATGTCATCATTTCGACAATAAATAAATGCTTCATAAACGTTATCTTGCACATTTTATCTAACCATCTCCGTTTCTAACTTTCAATATATTGTAAAAGAGCTCTCTCTCTCTCATCTGCGTGCGGGGGCGGGGCCTCACAGACACGCTGCATCTCTCTCTCGCTCACAGACATGCTGCAGCTCTGTGCAGTGTGCACACAGTCCTGCCTGTAATGAATATTGCATTTTGTGAGGAAACTTTTCCACCAAGTGTTCCAATAAGTAATCCAAAATGTATTCACTGGAGGTTTACGAAAGTAACTGTAATCAGATTACTCGTTTTTCAAATGTAACGCCAGCTGAATACAGTTAGCCTACTTGATTTTTGTATTCTGATTACGTATCGCCGTTACATTTATTCCGTTACAACCCAACCCTGGGTTAGGGTAAGGGTAAGGGTTAGGCACGTGTTAATGGAAAATGCATGTAAGTCGATGTAATGTCCCCTGAAGTGATGTATACATGGTGTGTGTGTGTGTGTGTGTGTGTGTGTGTGTGTGTGTGTGTGTGTGTGTGTGTGTGTGTGTGTGTGTGTTACTAACCAATCAGAGTCCAACGTTCGTCCCTGAGACACATCAGTGGACCTCCAGAATCTCCCTGAAAATGAGTACAGGTGAGTTTACAGGTACATTCTGCTGGGTGCAAAGCATTGTGGGTCAGCTCAATATCCTGGTACCTGGCAGGAGTCGACCCCCCCACCCCCAGCGCAAAGCATGCTGGGAGAGATGGTGTATTCAGGGATCAGCTGTTCACACTGGGGGGGGGGGACGAGGGGCAGCAGCGCCTCCTGCAGGACGTCCGGGAGAGAGCCTGGAATACAAATACAAATGATATATTTATACTGCGATCTGTATAAATATAATTCATTACATTTATTAGAGCGCTTTTCTGCTGAGCGATCAGCCATAACAGCTGATAGGTGATCAGGTGATCAGGTGATCAGCCATAACAGCTGATAGGTGATCAGGTGATCAGGTGATCAGCCATAACAGCTGATAGGTGATCAGGTGATCAGCCATAACAGCTGATAGGTGATCAGGTGATCAGCCATAACAGCTGATAGGTGATCAGGTGATAAGCCATAATAGCTGATAGGTGATCAGGTGATCAGGTGATCAGCCATAACAGCTGATAGGTGATCAGGTGATCAGGTGATCAGCCATAACAGCTCATAGGTGATCAGGTGATCAGCCATAACAGCTGATAGGTGACCAGGTGATAAGCCATAATAGCTCATAGGTGA
>NW_027639517.1:45000-47500 GCF_949606895.1 Notothenia rossii | reverse complement strand
TGGACAGCTAAATATGTTTTCAACGATTTGCTACTGTCCCGGCCCGTCTGTCAAATTTAAAACTCATAGTGTCCCCGAGCCAAAAAGTTTGCCCACCCCTGCTAGACCCAGGTGAGACCCAGGTGAGACACAGGTGAGACAGATGAGACAGAGGTGAGAGCTGCAAAGCATGCTGGGTAAAACACATCCTCACCCAGTAAGGTGGAGTTAAGCCCCGCGCCCTCCCGCACCTCCACCACATCAAACCCCGCCTCCACGTCAAAGTCCAGGAAGTGAAGTGCCAGGTTCCGACCGGCAGCGGCGTGCAGCGTCCACTGGCCTGCAAGGCATCATGGGTAAATAACAATCAAAGTCCTGCAGCAATGCATCATGGGTAAATAAACATCATGAGCTGTACTCACACTGAGCCTTGTTCCCGTAGGATTGTGGGTAATTTGGAGAGCTGAAGGTGGAGTTCGGCTCCCAGAGATCAAAGGGTCCTCCGCAGTCAACTGACCAGTCAGAGCAGAGGAGTGGAGTCAGAGAACATTGGTGGCCTTGATCTAACCTGGTAAAGGGGGCGTGGCCTTGATCCAACCTGGTATAGGGGGCGTGGCCCTGGTCTAACCTGGTAACGGGGGCGTGGCCTTGTTATAACCTGGTAAAAGGGGTGTGGGCCTGTTCTAACATGGTAAAGGGGGCGGGGCCTTGTTCTAGCCAGGTAAAGGGGGCATGGCCTTGTTCTAGCCTGGTAAAGGGGCCAGGGCCTTGTTCTAGTCTGGTAAAGGGGCCAGGGCCTTGTTCTAGTCTGGTAAAGGGGGGGTGGCCTTGTTCTAACCTGGTAAAGGGGACAGGACCTTGTTCTAGTCTGGTAAAGGGGGGGTGGCCTTGTTCTAACCTGGTAAAGGGGGGGTGGCCTTGTTCTGACCTGGTAAAGGGGACAGGACCTTGTTCTAGTCTGGTAAAGGGGGGGTGGCCTTGTTCTAACCTGGTAAAGGGGACAGGACCTTGTTCTAGTCTGGTAAAGGGGGGGTGGCCTTGTTCTAACCTGGTAAAGGGGACAGGACCTTGTTCTAGCCGGGTAAAGGGGGCGTGGCCTTGTTCTAACCTGGTAAAGGGGGGGTGGCCTTGTTCTGACCTGGTAAAGGGGACAGGACCTTGTTCTAGTCTGGTAAAGGGGGGGTGGCCTTGTTCTAACCTGGTAAAGGGGACAGGACCTTGTTCTAGCCGGGTAAAGGGGGCGTGGCCTTGTTCTAACCTTGTAAAGAGGGGGTGGCCTTGTTCTAACCTGGTAAAGGGGACAGGACCTTGTTCTAGTCTGGTAAAGGGGGGGTGGCCTTGTTCTAACCTGGTAAAGGGGACAGGACCTTGTTCTAGCCTGGTAAAGGGGCCAGGGCCTTGTTCTAGTCTGGTAAAGGGGGGGTGGCCTTGTTCTAACCTGGTAAAGGGGACAGGACCTTGTTCTAGCCGGGTAAAGGGGGCGTGGCCTTGTTCTAACCTGGTAAAGGGGGGGTGGCCTTGTTCTGACCTGGTAAAGGGGACAGGACCTTGTTCTAGTCTGGTAAAGGGGGGGTGGCCTTGTTCTAACCTGGTAAAGGGGACAGGACCTTGTTCTAGCCGGGTAAAGGGGGCGTGGCCTTGTTCTAACCTTGTAAAGAGGGGGTGGCCTTGTTCTAACCTGGTAAAGGGGACAGGACCTTGTTCTAGTCTGGTAAAGGGGGGGTGGCCTTGTTCTAACCTGGTAAAGGGGACAGGACCTTGTTCTAGCCGGGTAAAGGGGGCGTGGCCTTGTTCTAACCTGGTAAAGGGGACAGGACCTTGTTCTAGTCTGGTAAAGGGGGGGTGGCCTTGTTCTAACCTGGTAAAGGGGACAGGACCTTGTTCTAGTCGGGTAAAGGGGGCGTGGCCTTGTTCTAAACTGGTAAAGGGGGCGTGGCCTTGTTCTAGCCTGGTAAAGGGGCCAGGGCCTTGTTCTAGCTTGGTAAAGGGGGCGGGGGCTTGTTCTAACCTGGTAAAGGGGGGGTGGCCTTGTTCTAGCCTGGTAAAGGGGACAGGACCTTGTTCTAGTCTGGTAAAGGGGGGGTGGCCTTGTTCTAACCTGGTAAAGGGGACAGGACCTTGTTCTAGCCGGGTAAAGGGGGCGTGGCCTTGTTCTAACCTTGTAAAGAGGGGGTGGCCTTGTTCTAGCCTGGTAAAGGGGACAGGACCTTGTTCTAGCCGGGTAAAGGGGGCGTGGCCTTGTTCTAACCTTGTAAAGAGGGGGTGGCCTTGTTCTAACCTGGTAAAGGGGACAGGACCTTGTTCTAGCCTGGTAAAGGGGGGGTGGCCTTGTTCTAACCTGGTAAAGGGGACAGGACCTTGTTCTAGCCGGGTAAAGGGGGCGTGGCCTTGTTCTAACCTGGTAAAGGGGACAGGACCTTGTTCTAGTCGGGTAAAGGGGGCGTGGCCTTGTTCTAACCTGGTAAAGGGGACAGGACCTTGTTCTAGTCTGGTAAAGGGGGGGTGGCCTTGTTCTAACCTG
>NW_027639517.1:32500-40000 GCF_949606895.1 Notothenia rossii | reverse complement strand
AGTTTAAATTAGATTTAAATCAGAGTTTAAATTAGAGTTTAAATTAGATTTTAAATCAGAGTTTAAATTAGAGTTTAAATTAGATTTTAAATCAGAGTTAAATCAGAGTTTGAATCAGAGTTTAAATTAGAGTTTAAATTAGATTTTAAATCAGAGTTTAAATTAGAGTTTAAATTAGATTTTAAATTACAGTTTAAATCAGAGTTTAAATTACAGTTTAAATCAGAGTTTGAATCAGAGTTTAAATTACAGTTTAAATTAGAGTTTAAATTAGAGTTTAAATTAGATTTTAAGTTAGAGTTTAAATCAGAGTTTGAATCAGAGTTTAAATTAGAGTTTGAATCAGAGTTTAAATCAGAGTTTAAATTAGACTTTAAATTAGAGTTTGAATCAGAGTTTAAATTAGAGTTTAAATCAGACTTTGAATCAGAGTTTGAATCAGAGTTTGAATCAGAGTTTAAATCAGAGTTTTAATCAGAGTTTAAATAAGAGTTTAAATCAGAGTTCAAATTAGAGTTTAAATTATATTTAAATCAGAGTTTAAATTAGATTTAAATCTGAGTTTAAATTAGAGTTTAAATTAGATTTAAATCAGAGTTTAAATCAGAGTTTAAATCAGAGTTTGAATCAGAGTTTAAATCAGAGTTTAAATCAGAGTTTAAATTAGATTTAAATCTGAGTTTAAATCAGAGTTTAAATTAGATTTAAATCTGAGTTTAAATTAGAGTTTAAATTAGATTTAAATCAGAGTTTAAATTAGAGTTTAAATTAGATTTTAAATCAGAGTTTAAATTAGAGTTTAAATTAGATTTTAAATCAGAGTTAAATCAGAGTTTGAATCAGAGTTTAAATTAGAGTTTAAATTAGATTTTAAATCAGAGTTTAAATTAGAGTTTAAATTAGATTTTAAATTACAGTTTAAATCAGAGTTTAAATTACAGTTTAAATCAGAGTTTGAATCAGAGTTTAAATTACAGTTTAAATTAGAGTTTAAATTAGAGTTTAAATTAGATTTTAAGTTAGAGTTTAAATCAGAGTTTGAATCAGAGTTTAAATTAGAGTTTAAATCAGAGTTTAAATCAGAGTTTAAATCAGAGTTTAAATTAGAGTTTAAATTAGATTTTAAATCAGAGTTAAATCAGAGTTTAAATTAGAGTTTAAATTAGATTTTAAATTACAGTTTAAATCAGAGTTTAAATTACAGTTTAAATCAGAGTTTGAATCAGAGTTTAAATTACAGTTTAAATTAGAGTTTAAATTTGATTTTAAATTAGAGTTTGAATCAGAGTTTAAATCAGAGTTTAAATTAGACTTTAAATTAGAGTTTGAATCAGAGTTTAAATTAGAGTTTAAATCAGACTTTGAATCAGAGTTTGAATCAGAGTTTGAATCAGAGTTTAAATCAGAGTTTTAATCAGAGTTTAAATAAGAGTTTAAATCAGAGTTCAAATTAGAGTTTAAATTAGATTTAAATCTGAGTTTAAATTAGAGTTTAAATTAGATTTAAATCAGAGTTTAAATCAGAGTTTAAATCAGAGTTTGAATCAGAGTTTAAATCAGAGTTTAAATCAGAGTTTAAATTAGATTTAAATCTGAGTTTAAATTAGAGTTTAAATTAGATTTAAATCAGAGTTTAAATTAGAGTTTAAATTAGATTTTAAATCAGAGTTTAAATTAGAGTTTAAATTACAGTTTAAATCAGAGTTTGAATCAGAGTTTAAATTAGAGTTTAAATCAGAGTTTAAATCAGAGTTTAAATCAGAGTTTAAATTAGAGTTTAAATTAGATTTTAAATCAGAGTTAAATCAGAGTTTAAATTAGAGTTTAAATTAGATTTTAAATTACAGTTTGAATCAGAGTTTAAATTACAGTTTAAATTAGAGTTTAAATTAGAGTTTAAATTAGATTTTAATTTAGAGTTTAAATCAGAGTTTAAATCAGAGTTTGAATCAGAGTTTAAATTAGAGTTTAAATCAGAGTTTAAATCAGAGTTTAAATCAGAGTTTGAATCAGAGTTTAAATTAGAGTTTAAATTAGAGTTTGAATCAGAGTTTGAATCAGAGTTTAAATTATAGTTTAAATTAGATTTTAAGTTAGAGTTTGAATCAGAGTTTAAATCAGAGTTTAAATCAGAGTTTGAATCAGAGTTTAAATTAGAGTTTAAATTAGAGTTTAAATCAGAGTTTAAATCAGAGTTTGAATCAGAGTTTAAATTAGAGTTTAAATCAGAGTTTGAATCAGAGTTTAAATCAGAGTTTAAATTAGAGTTTAAATTAGAGTTTAAATTAGAGTTTAAATCAGAGTTTAAATCAGAGTTTAAATTAGAGTTTAAATTAGAGTTTAAATTAGAGTTTAAATCAGAGTTTAAATCAGAGTTTAAATTAGAGTTTAAATTAGAGTTTAAATTAGACTTTAAATTAGAGTTTAAATTAGAGTTTAAATTAGACTTTAAATTAGAGTTTAAGTTAGAGTTTAAATTAGACTTTAAATTAGAGTTTAAATTAGACTTTAAATTAGACTTTAAATTAGAGTTTAAATTAGAGTTTAAATTAGATTTTAAGTTAGAGTTTAAATCAGAGTTTAAATCAGAGTTTGAATCAGAGTTTAAATCAGAGTTTAAATCAGAGTTTGAATCAGAGTTTAAATCAGAGTTTAAATTATAGTTTGAATCAGAGTTTAAATTATAGTTTAAATCTGAATTTACATCAGAGTTTAAATCAGAGTTTAAATCAGAGTTTGAATCAGAGTTTAAATTAGAGTTTAAATCAGAGTTTGAATCAGAGTTTAAATCAGAGTTTAAATCAGAGTTTGAATCAGAGTTTAAATTAGAGTTTAAATCAGAGTTTGAATCAGAGTTTAAATTAGATTTTAAGTTAGAGTTTAAATTAGAGTTTAAATTAGAGTTTAAGTTAGAGTTTAAATTAGAGTTTAAATTAGAGTTTAAATTATATTTTAAATTAGAGTTTAAATCAGAGTTTGAATCAGAGTTTGAATCAGAGTTTAAATTAGAGTTTAAATCAGAGTTTAAATTATAGTTTAAATCTGAATTTACATCAGAGTTTAAATCAGAGTTTCAATCAGAGTTTCAATTAGATTTTAAGTTAGAGTTTAAATCAGAGTTTAAATCAGAGTTTAAATCAGAGTTTAAATCAGAGTTTAAATTATAGTTTAAATCTGAATTTACATCAGAGTTTAAATCAGAGTTTCAATCAGAGTTTCAATTAGATTTTAAATCAGAGTCTAAATCAGAGTTTAAATCAGAGTTTAAATTAGATTTTAAATCAGAGTTTCAATTAGATTTTAAATTAGAATTTAAATTAGAGTTTAAATTAGAGTCTAAATCGGATTTTAAATTAGAATTTAAATTAGAGTTTAAATTAGAGTTTAAATTAGATTTAAATCAGAGTCTAAATCAGAGCTTAAATTAGTTCACAGGTAAGGATTCAACCTCTTTCTGACCTCACCTGTGATCTGGATGCTGTTTTGGTCGATGACCCATCCTGTGCCTCCGGCCTCCTGAAGCCCCACCCCCAGCTGCTGCTCCGCCTCCTTCAGGTCGACCAGCTGATTGAACCAGAGGTCAAAGGTCACAGCCACGCTGCCCTGACTGAGAGCACAGATCAGAGGTCAGCTGATCGACAGGTAACTGATCCTGTCTCCATGGTAACCGTTCACTCACCTGAAAGAGTTCACCTGGCAGGAAAGGAAGTGCTGTTTGAGCTCGCTGTGACCAAACGCCTCCGACACCTGTCGACCAATCAGAGGGCAGACTGTGAGATCATTCTTACCTGACTCTTTCCCTTCTGTCCTTCACAATAAAAGCTCATCATGTGGGAGTGATGATAAAGCTTCCTGTTATTTCACAATAAAAGCCTCTGCTCTCACCAGGTGTTGGACGTTAAAGCTTCCTGTTATTTCACAATAAAAGCCTCTGATCTCACCAGGTGTTGGACGTTAAAGCTTCCTGATATTTCAAAATAAAAGCTTCTGATCTAACCAGGTGTTGGACGTTAAAGCTTCCTGATATTTCACAATAAAAGCCTCTGCTCTCACCAGGTGTTGGACGTTAAAGCTTCTTGTTATTTCACAATAAAAGCCTCTGCTCTCACCAGGTGTTGGACGTTAAAGCTTCTTGTTATTTCACAATAAAAGCCTCTGCTCTCACCAGGTGTTGGACGTTAAAGCTTCCTGTTATTTCACAATAAAAGCCTCTGCTCTCACCAGGTGTTGGACGTTAAAGCTTCCTGTTATTTCACAATAAAAGCCTCTGCTCCCACCAGGTGTTGGACGTTAAAGCTTCCTGTTATTTCACAATAAAAGCCTCTGCTCTCACCAGGTGTTGGACGTTAAAGCTTCCTGTTATTTCACAATAAAAGCCTCTGCTCCCACCAGGTGTTGGACGTTAAAGCTTCCTGTTATTTCACAATAAAAGCCTCTGCTCTCACCAGGTGTTGGACATCGTAGGCCAGGGACTTGAACCGCAGACTGCTGGAGTTTTTCAGCTCTTCAGAATAAAACGCTCCCTCTGTGATCAGCATGCGGCCGCTCAGCTCTGTGGGCTCAACGGCACCTCGGCACAACCAGCCACACATCACCATGTTAGCATGAAGCAGATTAGATGAAGCAGATTAGATGAAGCAGATTAGAAGAAGCAGATGAAGCAGATTAGATGAAGCAGATTAGATGAAGCAGATGAAGCGGATTAGATGAAGCAGATGAAGCAGATTAGAAGAAGCAGATTAGAAGAAGCAGATTAGAAGAAGCAGATTAGAAGAAGCAGATGAAGCGGAATAGACGAAGCAGATTAGATTAAGCAGATGAAGCAGATTAGAAGAAGCAGATTAGAAGAAGCAGATGAAGCGGATTAGATGAAGCAGATTAGATGAAGCAGATTAGATGAAGCAGATTAGACGAAGCAGATGAAGCAGATTAGATTAAGCAGATGAAGCAGATTAGAAGAAGCAGATTAGACGAAGCAGATTAGAAGAAGCAGATTAGAAGAAGCAGATGAAGCAGATTAGAAGAAGCAGATGAAGCAGATTAGACGAAGCAGATTAGATGAAGCAGATTAGAAGAAGCAGATGAAGCAGATTAGATGAAGCAGATTAGATTAAGCAGACGAAGCAGATTAGAAGAAGCAGATGAAGCAGATTAGATGAAGCAGATTAGATTAAGCAGATGAAGCAGATTAGAAGAAGCAGATGAAGCGGATTAGACGAAGCAGATTAGACGAAGCAGATTAGAAGAAGCAGATGAAGCAGATTAGATTAAGCAGATTAGATTAAGCAGACGAAGCAGATTAGAAGAAGCAGATGAAGCAGATTAGATGAAGCAGATTAGACGAAGCAGATTAGATTAAGCAGATGAAGCAGATTAGAAGAAGCAGATGAAGCAGATTAGATGAAGCAGATTAGACGAAGCAGATTAGATTAAGCAGATGAAGCAGATTAGACGAAGCAGATTAGACGAAGCAGATTAGATTAAGCAGACGAAGCAAATTAGATTAAGCAGATGAAGCAGATTAGAAGAAGCAAATTAGACGAAGCAGATGAAGCAGATTAGAAGAAGCAGATGAAGCAGATTAGAAGAAGCAGACGAAGCAGATTAGAAGAAGCAGATTAGATTAAGCAGATGAAGCAGATTAGACGAAGCAGATTAGATTAAGCAGACGAAGCAGATTAGATTAAGCAGATGAAGCAGATTAGATTAAGCAGACGAAGCAGATTAGAAGAAGCAGATTAGACGAAGCAGATGAAGCAGATTAGAAGAAGCAGATGAAGCAGATTAGATGAAGCAGATGAAGCAGATTAGATGAAGCAGATGAAGCAGATTAGATGAAGCAGATTAGAAGAAGCAGATGAAGCAGATTAGATGAAGCAGATTAGAAGAAGCAGATGAAGCGGAATAGACGAAGCAGATTAGATTAAGCAGATGAAGCAGATTAGAAGAAGCAGATGAAGCGGATTAGATGAAGCAGATTAGATGAAGCAGATTAGATGAAGCAGATTAGACGAAGCAGATGAAGCAGATTAGAAGAAGCAGATGAAGCGGATTAGACGAAGCAGATTAGACGAAGCAGATTAGACGAAGCAGATGAAGCAGATTAGATTAAGCAGATGAAGCAGATTAGAAGAAGCAGATGAAGCAGATTAGATGAAGCAGATTAGATTAAGCAGACGAAGCAGATTAGAAGAAGCAGATGAAGCAGATTAGATGAAGCAGATTAGATTAAGCAGATGAAGCAGATTAGACGAAGCAGATTAGATTAAGCAGATGAAGCAGATTAGACGAAGCAGATTAGATTAAGCAGACGAAGCAGATTAGAAGAAGCAGATTAGACGAAGCAGATGAAGCAGATTAGAAGAAGCAGATGAAGCAGATTAGAAGAAGCAGACGAAGCAGATTAGAAGAAGCAGATTAGGCGAAGCAGATGAAGCAGATTAGATGAAGCAGATTAGAAGAAGCAGATGAAGCAGATTAGATGAAGCAGATTAGAAGAAGCAGATGAAGCGGAATAGACGAAGCAGATTAGATTAAGCAGACGAAGCAGATTAGATTAAGCAGATGAAGCAGATTAGAAGAAGCAGATTAGACGAAGCAGATGAAGCAGATTAGAAGAAGCAGATTAGAAGAAGCAGAAGAAGCAGATTAGAAGAAGCAGAAGAAGCAGATTAGACGAAGCAGATGAAGCAGATTAGATGAAGCAGATTAGAAGAAGCAGATGAAGCAGATTAGATGAAGCAGATTAGAAGAAGCAGATGAAGCAGATTAGATGAAGCAGATTAGACGAAGCAGATGAAGCAGATTAGAAGAAGCAGATTAGGCGAAGCAGATTAGAAGAAGCAGATGAAGCAGATTAGATGAAGCAGATTAGAAGAAGCAGATGAAGCGGAATAGACGAAGCAGATTAGATGAAGCAGATGAAGCAGATTAGATTAAGCAGATGAAGCAGATTAGATTAAGCAGATGAAGCAGATTAGATGAAGCAGATGAAGCAGATTAGACGAAGCAGATGAAGCAGATTAGAAGAAGCAGATTAGAAGAAGCAGATGAAGCAGATTAGAAGAAGCAGATGAAGCAGATTAGAAGAAGCAGATGAAGCAGATTAGAAGAAGCAGATGAAGCAGATTAGACGAAGCAGATTAGAAGAAGCAGATGAAGCAGATTAGAAGAAGCAGATGAAGCAGATTAGAAGAAGCAGATGAAGCAGATTAGAAGAAGCAGATGAAGCAGATGAGACGAAGCAGATTAGACGAAGCAGATTAGATTAAGCAGATGAAGCAGATTAGATGAAGCAGATTAGATTAAGCAGATGAAGCAGATTAGACGAAGCATATTAGATTAAGCAGATGAAGCAGATTAGATGAAGCAGATTAGATTAAGCAGATGAAGCAGATTAGATGAAGCAGATTAGATTAAGCAGATGAAGCAGATTAGACGAAGCATATTAGATTAAGCAGATGAAGCAGATTAGATGAAGCAGATTAGATTAAGCAGATG
>NW_027639517.1:0-25000 GCF_949606895.1 Notothenia rossii | reverse complement strand
CCTAACGAGATGTTATCTCCTTTAACGAGATGTTATCTCCTTTAACGAGATGTTATCTCCTTTAACGAGATGTTCTCTCCCCTAACGAGATGTTATCTCCTTTAACGAGATGTTATCTCCTTTAACGAGATGTTCTCTCCGCTAACGAGATGTTATCTCCACTAACGAGATGTTATCTCCACTAACTAGATGTTATCTCCTTTAACGAGATGTTCTCTCCCCAAACGAGATGTTATCTCCACTAACGAGATGTTATCTCCACTAACGAGATGTTATCTCCACTAACTAGATGTTATCTCCACTAACGAGATGTTATCTCCTTTAACGAGATGTTCTCTCCCCTAACGAGATGTTATCTCCTTTAACGAGATGTTATCTCCTTTAACGAGATGTTCTCTCCGCTAACGAGATGTTATCTCCACTAACGAGATGTTCTCTCCACTAACTAGATGTTATCTCCTTTAACGAGATGTTCTCTCCCCAAACGAGATGTTATCTCCACTAACGAGATGTTATCTCCACTAACTAGATGTTATCTCCTTTAACGAGATGTTCTCTCCCCAAACGAGATGTTATCTCCACTAACGAGATGTTATCTCCACTAACGAGATGTTCTCTCCTTTAACGAGATGTTCTCTCCACTAACGAGATGTTCTCTCCACTAACGAGATGTTCTCTCCTTTAACGAGATATTATCTCCACTAAAGAGATGTTCTCCCCCCTAACGAGATGTTCTCTCCACTAGCGAGATGTTCTCTCCCCTAACGAGATGTTCTCTCCCCTAACGAGATGTTCTCCCCCCTAACGAGATGTTCTCTCCCCTAACGAGATGTTCTCTCCCCTAACGAGATGTTATCTCCACTTGCGAGATGTTCTCTCCCCTAACGAGATGTTATCTCCACTAGCGAGATGTTCTCTCCCCTAACGAGATGTTATCTCCACTTGCGAGATGTTCTCTCCACTAACGAGATGTTATCTCCACTAAAGAGATGTTCTCTCAACTAACGAGATGTTCTCTCCACTAACGAGATGTTATCTCCTTTAACGAGATATTATCTCCACTAAAGAGATGTTCTCTCCACTAACGAGATGTTCTCTCCACTAACGAGATGTTATCTCCTTTAACGAGATATTATCTCCACTAAAGAGATGTTCTCTCAACTAACGAGATGTTCTCTCCACTAACGAGATGTTATCTCCTTTAACGAGATATTATCTCCACTAAAGAGATGTTCTCTCCACTAACGAGATATTCTCTCAACTAACGAGATGTTATCTCCACTAACGAGATGTTCTCTCCACTAACGAGATGTTATCTCCTTTAACGAGATATTATCTCCACTAAAGAGATGTTATCTCCACTAACGAGATGTTCTCTCAACTAACGAGATGTTATCTCCACTAACGAGATGTTCTCTCAACTAACGAGATGTTATCTCCACTAACGAGATGTTCTCTCCTTTAACGAGATATTATCTCCACTAAAGAGATGTTTTCTCAACTAACGAGATGTTCTCCCCCCTAACGAGATGTTCTCCCCCCTAACGAGATGTTATCTCCACTAACGAGATGTTCTCTCCTTTAACGAGATGTTATCTCCACTAACGAGATGTTCTCTCCACTAACGAGATGTTATCTCCACTAACGAGATGTTCTCTCCTTTAACGAGATGTTATCTCCACTAACGAGATGTTATCTCCTTTAACGAGATGTTATCTCCACTAACGAGATGTTCTCTCCACTAACGAGATGTTATCTCCTTTAACGAGATGTTATCTCCACTAACGAGATGTTATCTCCACTAACGAGATGTTATCTCCTTTAACGAGATGTTATCTCCACTAACGAGATGTTCTCTCCACTAACGAGATGTTATCTCCTTTAACGAGATGTTATCTCCACTAACGAGATGTTCTCTCAACTAACGAGATGTTCTCCCCCCTAACGAGATGTTATCTCCACTAGCGAGATGTTCTCTCCCCTAACTAGATGTTATCTCCACTAACGAGATGTTATCTCCACTAACGAGATGTTCTCTCCACTAACGAGATGTTCTCTCAACTAACGAGATGTTATCTCCCCTAACGAGATGTTATCTCCACTAACGAGATGTTCTCTCCACTAACGAGATGTTCTCTCAACTAACGAGATGTTATCTCCCCTAACGAGATGTTATCTCCACTAGCGAGATGTTCTCTCCCCTAACTAGATGTTATCTCCACTAGCGAGATGTTCTCTCCCCTAACGAGATGTTATCTCCTTTAACGAGATGTTGTCTCCACTAACGAGATGTTATCTCCTTTAACGAGATGTTCTCTCCACTAACGAGATGTTATCTCCACTAACGAGATGTTCTCTCAACTAACGAGATGTTATCTCCACTAACGAGATGTTCTCTCCTTTAACGAGATGTTCTCTCCACTAACGAGATGTTCTCTCAACTAATGAGATGTTCTCCCCCCTAACGAGATGTTATCTCCACTAACGAGATGTTCTCTAAACTATCGAGATGTTATCTCCACTAACGAGATGTTCTCTCCTTTAACGAGATGTTCTCTCCACTAACGAGATGTTCTCTCAACTAACGAGATGTTCTCTCCCCTAACGAGATGTTCTCTCAACTAACGAGATGTTATCTCCACTAACGAGATGTTCTCTCCCCTAACGAGATGTTCTCTCCTTTAACGAGATGTTCTCTCCCCTAACGAGATGTTCTCTCAACTAACGAGATGTTATCTCCACTAACGAGATGTTATCTCCACTAACGAGATGTTATCTCCTTTAACGAGATGTTCTCTCCACTAACGAGATGTTATCTCCACTAACGAGATGTTATCTCCACTAACGAGATGTTCTCTCAACTAACGAGATGTTATCTCCACTAACGATATGTTCTCTCCCCTAACGAGATGTTATCTCCACTAACTAGATGTTATCTCCACTAACGAGATGTTCTCTCCACTGAAGAGATGTTGTCTCCCCTAACTAGATGTTATCTCCTTTAACGAGATGTTATCTCCACTAACGAGATGTTATCTCAACTAACGAGATGTTATCTCCACTAACGAGATGTTATCTCAACTAACGAGATGTTATCTCAACTAACGAGATGTTCTCTCCCCTAACGAGAAGTTATCTCCTTTAACGAGAAGTTATCTCCGTTAACGAGATGCTATCTCCCCTAACGAGATGTTCTCTCCCCTAACGAGATGTTCTCTCCACTAACGAGATGTTATCTCCACTAACGAGATGTTCTCTCCCCTAACGAGAAGTTATCTCCTTTAACGAGATGTTATCTCCGTTAACGAGATGTTATCTTCACTAACAAGATATTACCTCCGTTAACGAGATGCTATCTCTCCTAACGAGAAGTTATCTCCGTTAACGAGATGTTATCTCAACATAATGCCCGCAGTTTCTCACCTTCTCGCTGTGATGTGGCGATGTCTCATAGGACGATGGGAGGAGCCTGTTAATGAGCTGACCAATCATGTTAAAGGTCGGTCTGTCCGTGGGCTCCAGACTCCAGCAGCACGTCATCAGCTGATACCTGAGATTCAAAATAACTTTATTAACAGATACCTGAGATTCAGAATAACTTTATTGACGGATACCTGAGATTCAGAATGACTTTATTGACAGATACCTGGGATTCAGAATAACTTTATTGACGGATACCTGAGATTCAAAATAACGTTATTAACAGATACCTGAGATTCAGAATAACTTTATTGACGGATATCTGAGATTCAGAATCACTTTATTGACAGATACCTGGGATTCAGAATAACTTTATTGACAGGAAGTTAAATCTGCTCACATTTCTGCCGGGGCGAAGTCTGGCTGCTCCATGTGGCGGCCATCTTGGATCATCTTGTAGAAGTTGGTATCCACGGCAACGTTTGGGTACGGGCTCTTACCTGAACAGGTAGACACACACAGTCAGATTGTTTGATGTTATTCAGACACAATCAAGGTAAAGATGTTCTGTGGAGCTGCGCTGTGATTGGTTACCCAGAGAGAAGGTCTCCCACAGGAAGACGCCGTAGGACCAGACGTCGCTCTGAACGGTGTAGACGCAGCCGAAGATGCTCTCTGGAGACATCCATTTCACCGGGAGCCGCGCCTGCAGACAGGAAGCTCAAGGAGTAAAGTCTGCACGTCTGCGTCCTGTTCGTTGTGCACGAAGTGTCTGTCGTTGTGTACAAAGTGTCCTTCGTAGTGTAAGTTGTTTCTGTCGTAGTGTACGTAGTGACTGTCGTAATGTAGTGTATTTTGTAATATACGTAGTGTCCGTCGTTGTGTACGAAGTCTCCTTCGTAGTGTACGTTGTCTCTGTCGTAGTGTACGAAGTGTCCGGTGTAGTGTAGAAGTGTCCGGTCTAGTGAACAAAGTATCCTTCGTAGTGTACGTTGTCTCTGTCGTAGTGTACGTAGTGTCTGTCGTAATGTACGTAGTCTCTGTCGTAGTGTACGAAGTGTCCGGTGTAGTGTACGAAGTGTCTGGTGTAGTGTACGTAGTCTCTGTCCTAGTGTACGAAGTGTCCTTCGTAGTGTACGTAGTCTCTGGTGTAGTGTACGAAGTGTCCGGTGTAGTGTACGAAGTGTTTAGTGGACTAGTTGTTCTCACGTTGCCCTGCACGATGTAACTGTCATCGTTGCGGATATCTCGGGCCAATCCGAAGTCACAGATCTTTGCAACACGACGGTCAGTCAGCAGGACGTTCCTCGCTGCTACGTCTCTGTGGATACACTGCAGACAGACAGACAGACAGACAGACAGACAGACAGACAGACAGACAGACAGACAGACAGACAGACAGACAGACAGACAGAAAGGCAGATAGATAGGCAGACATGCAGACAGGCAGGCAGGTAGACAGGCAGACGGACAGGCAGAAAGACAGGCAGGCAGACAGACAGACAGACAGGCAGGCAGACAGACAGACAGACAGGCAGACAGACAGACAGACAGAAAGGCAGATAGATAGGCAGACATGCAGACAGGCAGGCAGGTAGACAGGCAGACGGACAGGCAGAAAGACAGGCAGGCAGACAGACAGACAGACAGACAGACAGGCAGACAGACAGACAGACAGAAAGGCAGATAGATAGGCAGACATGCAGACAGGCAGGCAGGTAGACAGGCAGACAGGTAGACAGACAGACGGACAGACACAGACAGGCAGACAGGCAGGCAGACAGGCAGACAGGCAGGCAGGCAGACAGACAGGCAGGCAGACAGGCAGGCAGGCAGACAGACAGACAGACATGCAGGCAGACAGACAGACAGAGACACAGACAGAGACACAGACAGACAGGCAGACAGACAAGCAGACAGACAGGCAGAGACAGGCAGACAGACAGACATACAGACAGACAGACAGACAGACAGGCAGACAGGCAGACAGACAGGCAGACAGACAGACAGAGAGGCAGGCAGACAGACAGACAGACAGACAGACAGACAGAGAGACATACAGACAGACAGGCAGACAGACAGACAGGCAGGCAGGCAGGCAGACAGGCAGTTAGCATGATTAGCATGGTTAGCATAGTTCCTCTACAGTTATTCCGATGATTGGGTGTCAGGAAGATAATCATGTCCTCACGTTTCTGCTGGACAGGAAGTCCAGACCCTGAGACACCTGGTAGGAAAACCTGATGAGGTCACCGACAGAGACGCTGTCTGACTGCACACCTGAAAGAGAGACAGGTGGTTAGGAATCAGAAGTAAAGGTAACAGATTACCTGAGGGATGGGTTAGTTATGTTTTGTAACTGTTAGTTTCTTACCTGGAGTCACCATCTCCTGGTACTCAGAGCAGCAGGAGATCCCACTGTCACTGAAACACAGAGAGACAGGTGAGACAGGTGAGAGTGGTGAGACAGGTGACACAGGTGAGAGAGGTGAGACAGGTGTGAGAGGTGAGACAGGTGAGACAGGTAAGACTCAGACGGGTGGGACAGGTGAGACTCAGACAGGTGAGACAGGTGAGACTCAGACAGATGAGACAGGTGAGAGTGGTGAGACAGGTGGGACAGGTGAGACAAGTGAGAGTGGTGAGACAGGTGAGAGAGGTGCGACAGGTGAGACAGGTGAGAGAGGTGCGACAGGTGAGACAGGTGAGACAGGTGAGATAGGTGAGAGAGGTGCGACAGGTGAGACAGGTGAGAGAAGTGCGACAGGTGAGACAGGTGAGAAAGGTGAGACAGGTGAGACAGGTGAGAGAGGTGTGACAGGTGAGAGAGGTGCAACAGGTGAGAGAAGTGCGACAGGTGAGACAGGTGAGACAGGTGAGAGAGGTGCAACAGGTGAGAGAAGTGCGACAGGTGAGACAGGTGAGACAGGTGAGAGAGGTGCGACAGGTGAGACTCAGACAAGTGAGACTCAGACAGGTAAATCTACCTGCGAAGCCTTCCTCCAGCTGTGTTTTTATAGAAAGCGTCTCCCGACTTCTCGTCGACACTCAGTTCTGACAGGAAGTGGTGAGCGTGAGCCCGCAGGAAGTTCAGCAGGTCGCCATGTCTACAGTACTCAGTGATCATCAGCATGGGCCCTGAAAGGATCAGAGGTCAGGGTTAGGGTTAGAGAGGTCAGAGGTCAGGTTAACATCAGAGGGATCAGAGGTCAGATTAACATCAGAGGGACTACTTTCAGGTTAACATCAGTGAGGGACTACTTTCAGGTTAACATCAGTGAGGGACTAATTTCATGTTTAAATCAGTGAGCGACTACTTTCAGGTTAACATCAGAGAGGGACTACTTTCAGGTTAACATCAGAGAGGGACTACTTTCAGGTTAACATCAGAGAGGGACTACTTTCAAGTTAACATCAGTGAGGGACTACTTTCAAGTTAACGTCAGTGAGGGACTACTTTCAGGTTAACATCAGTGAGGGACTACTTTCAGGTTAACGTCAGAGAGGGACTACTTTCAGGTTAACATCAGAGAGGGACTACTTTCAGGTTAACATCAGTGAGGGACTACTTTCAGGTTAACATCAGAGAGGGACTACTTTCAGGTTAACATCAGAGAGGGACTACTTTCAGGTTAACATCAGTGAGGGACTACTTTCAAGTTAACATCAGTGAGGGACTACTTTCAAGTTAACGTCAGTGAGGGACTACTTTCAGGTTAACATCAGTGAGGGACTACTTTCAGGTTAACATCAGTGAGGGACTACTTTCAAGTTAACATCAGAGGGACTACTTTCAGGTTAACATCAGAGGGACTACTTTCAGGTTAACATCAGAGAGGGACTACTTTCAGGTTAACATCAGAGAGGGACTACTTTCAGGTTAACATCAGAGGGGGACTACTTTCAAGTTAACATCAGTGAGGGACTACTTTCAGGTTAACATCAGAGAGGGACTACTTTCAGGTTAACATCAGAGGGACTACTTTCAGGTTAACATCAGTGAGGGACTACTTTCAGGTTAACATCAGAGAGGGACTACTTTCAGGTTAACATCAGTGAGGGACTACTTTCAGGTTAACATCAGAGAGGGACTACTTTCAGGTTAACATCAGAGAGGGACTACTTTCAGGTTAACATCAGAGGGACTACTTTCAGGTTAACATCAGAGGGACTACTTTCAAGTTAACATCAGTGAGGGACTACTTTCAGGTTAACACCAGAGGGACTACTTTCAGGTTAACATCAGAGGGACTACTTTCAGGTTAACATCAGAGGGACTACTTTCAGGTTAACATCAGAGGGACTACTTTCAGGTTAACATCAGAGAGGGACTACTTTCAGGTTAACATCAGAGAGAGACTACTTTCAGGTTAACATCCGAGGGACTACTTTCAGGTTAACATCAGAGAGACTACTTTCAGGTTAACATCAGAGAGGGACTACTTTCAGGTTAACATCAGAGAGGGACTACTTTCAGGTTAACATCAGAGAGGGACTACTTTCAGGTTAACATCAGAGGGACTACTTTCAAGTTAACATCAGTGAGGGACTACTTTCAGGTTAACACCAGAGGGACTACTTTCAGGTTAACATCAGTGAGGGACTACTTTCAGGTTAACACCAGAGAGACTACTTTCAGGTTAACATCAGTGAGGGACTACTTTCAGGTTAACATCAGGGGGACTACTTTCAAGTTAACATCAGTGAGGGACTACTTTCAGGTTAACACCAGAGGGACTACTTTCAGGTTAACATCAGAGGGACTACTTTCAGGTTAACATCAGAGGGACTACTTTCAGGTTAACATCAGAGGGACTACTTTCAGGTTAACATCAGAGAGGGACTACTTTCAGGTTAACATCAGAGAGGGACTACTTTCAGGTTAACATCAGAGAGGGACTACTTTCAGGTTAACATCAGAGAGAGACTACTTTCAGGTTAACATCCGAGGGACTACTTTCAGGTTAACATCAGAGGGACTACTTTCAGGTTAACATCAGAGAGACTACTTTCAGGTTAACATCAGAGAGACTACTTTCAGGTTAACATCAGAGGGACTACTTTCAGGTTAACATCAGAGAGACTACTTTCAGGTTAACATCAGAGAGGGACTACTTTCAGGTTAACATCAGAGAGGGACTACTTTCAGGTTAACATCAGAGAGGGACTACTTTCAGGTTAACATCAGAGGGACTACTTTCAGGTTAACATCAGAGAGACTACTTTCAGGTTAACATCAGAGAGACTACTTTCAGGTTAACATCAGAGAGACTACTTTCAGGTTAACATCAGAGAGGGACTACTTTCAGGTTAACATCAGAGGGACTACTTTCAGGTTAACATCAGAGAGACTACTTTCAGGTTAACATCAGAGAGGGACTACTTTCAGGTTAACATCAGAGAGGGACTACTTTCAGGTTAACATCAGAGAGGGACTACTTTCAGGTTAACATCAGAGGGACTACTTTCAGGTTAACATCAGAGAGAGACTACTTTCAGGTTAACATCAGAGAGTCTACTTTCAGGTTAACATCAGAGGGACTACTTTCAGGTTAACATCAGAGAGGGACTACTTTCAGGTTAACATCAGAGGGACTACTTTCAGGTTAACATCAGAGAGAGACTACTTTCAGGTTAACATCAGAGAGAGACTACTTTCAGGTTAACATCAGAGGGACTACTTTCAGGTTAACATCAGAGGGACTACTTTCAGGTTAACATCAGAGGGACTACTTTCAGGTTAACATCAGAGGGACTACTTTCAGGTTAACATCAGAGGGACTACTTTCAGGTTAACATCAGAGAGGGACTACTTTCAGGTTAACATCAGAGAGACTACTTTCAGGTTAACATCAGAGAGACCACTTTCAGATTAACATCAGAGAGACTACTTTCAGGTTAACATCAGAGAGGGACTACTTTCAGGTTAACATCAGAGGGACTACTTTCAGGTTAACATCAGAGAGACTACTTTCAAGTTAACATCAGAGAGGGACTACTTTCAGGTTAACATCAGAGAGACTACTTTCAGGTTAACATCAGAGGGACTACTTTCAGGTTAACATCAGAGGGACTACTTTCAGCTTAACATCAGAGGGACTACTTTCAGGTTAACATCAGAGGGACTACTTTCAGGTTAACATCAGAGAGGGACTACTTTCAGGTTAACATCAGAGGGACTACTTTCAGGTTAACATCAGAGAGGGACTACTTTCAGGTTAACATCAGAGAGGGACTACTTTCAGGTTAACATCAGAGGGACTACTTTCAGGTTAACATCAGAGGGACTACTTTCAGGTTAACATCAGAGAGTCTACTTTCAGGTTAACATCAGAGAGGGACTACTTTCAGGTTAACATCAGAGGGACTACTTTCAGGTTAACATCAGAGGGACTACTTTCAGGTTAACATCAGAGGGACTACTTTCAGGTTAACATCAGAGAGGGACTACTTTCAGGTTAACATCAGAGAGGGTTTACTTTCAGGTTAACATCAGAGGGACTACTTTCAGGTTAACATCAGAGGGACTACTTTCAGGTTAACATCAGAGGGACTACTTTCAGGTTAACATCAGAGGGACTACTTTCAGGTTAACATCAGAGGGACTATATTCAGCTTAACATCAGAGAGAGACTACTTTCAGGTTAACATCAGAGGGACTACTTTCAGGTTAACATCAGAGAGTCTACTTTCAGGTTAACATCAGAGGGACTACTTTCAGGTTAACATCACAGGGACTACTTTCAGGTTAACATCAGAGGGACTACTTTCAGGTTAACATCAGAGGGACTACTTTCAGCTTAACATCAGAGAGGGACTACTTTCAGGTTAACATCAGAGGGACTACTTTCAGGTTAACATCAGAGGGACTACTTTCAGGTTAACATCAGAGGGACTACTTTCAGGTTAACATCGGAGAGGGACTACTTTCAGGTTAACATCAGAGAGGGACTACTTTCAGCTTAACATCAGAGAGACTACTTTCAGCTTAACATCAGAGAGGGACTACTTTCAGGTTAACATCAGAGGGACTACTTTCAGGTTAACATCGGAGAGGGACTACTTTCAGGTTAACATCAGAGAGGGACTACTTTCAGATTAACATCAGAGGGACTACTTTCAGCTTAACATCAGAGAGACTACTTTCAGCTTAACATCAGAGAGGGACTACTTTCAGGTTAACATCAGAGGGACTACTTTCAGGTTAACATCAGAGGGACTACTTTCAGGTTAACATCAGAGGGACTACTTTCAGGTTAACATCAGTGAGACTACTTTCAGGTTAACATCGGAGAGACTGCTTTCAGGTTAACATCAGAGAGACTACTTTCAGGTTAACATCAGAGAGGGACTACTTTCAGGTTAACATCAGAGGGACTACTTTCAGGTTAACACCAGAGGGACTACATTCAGCTTAACATCAGAGAGGGACTACTTTCAGGTTAACATCAGAGGGACTACTTTCAGGTTAACATCAGAGGGACTACTTTCAGGTTAACATCAGAGGGACTACTTTCAGGTTAACATCACAGGGACTACTTCAGGTTAACATCAGAGAGAGACTAATTTCAGGTTAACATCAGAGAGGGACTACTTTCAGGTTAACATCAGAGAGGGACTACTTTCAGGTTAACATCAGAGAGGGACTACTTTCAGGTTAACATCAGAGGGACTACTTTCAGGTTAACATCAGAGAGACTACTTTCAGGTTAACATCAGAGAGAGACTACTTTCAGGTTAACATCAGAGAGACTACTTTCAGGTTAACATCAGAGAGACTACTTTCAGGTTAACATCAGAGGGACTACTTTCAGGTTAACATCAGAGGGACTACTTTCAGGTTAACATCAGAGGGACTACTTTCAGGTTAACATCAGAGGGACTACTTTCAGGTTAACATCAGAGAGACTACTTTCAGGTTAACATCAGAGAGAGACTACTTTCAGGTTAACATCAGAGAGACTACTTTCAGGTTAACATCAGAGAGACTACTTTCAGGTTAACATCAGAGGGACTACTTTCAGGTTAACATCAGAGGGACTACTTTCAGGTTAACATCAGAGGGACTACTTTCAGGTTAACATCAGAGGGACTACTTTCAGGTTAACATCAGAGGGACTACTTTCAGGTTAACATCAGAGAGACTACTTTCAGGTTAACATCAGAGGGACTACTTTCAGGTTAACATCAGAGAGGGACTACTTTCAGGTTAACATCAGAGGGACTACTTTCAGGTTAACATCAGAGAGGGACTACTTTCAGGTTAACATCAGAGAGAGACTACTTTCAGGTTAACATCAGAGAAGGACTACTTTCAGGTTAACATCAGAGGGACTACTTTCAGGTTAACATCAGAGGGACTACTTTCAGGTTAACATCAGAGAGACTACTTTCAGGTTAACATTAGAGAGATTACTTTCAGGTTAACATCAGAGGGACTACTTTCAGGTTAACATCAGAGAGACTACTTTCAGGTTAACATCAGAGAAGGACTACTTTCAGGTTAACATCAGAGAGGGACTACTTTCAGGTTAACATCAGAGAGACTACTTTCAGGTTAACATCAGAGAGACTACTTTCAGGTTAACATTAGAGAGACTACTTTCAGCGGTGGATGAATCCTCAGTAAAACACGCCTCACCTCCCAGTGTACAGGCTCCCAGCAGGTTCACGATGTTGTCATGGTAACCAAGGTGTCCGAGGATCTTCAGCTCCGACATCAGAGCCTCTCGTTCCACAGAGTGAGCGCTCGCTGTTAAAAGAACAGCACAAAGAGAACGGGTCAGAACCAGAGCTGTTCAACACAAAGAGAAATGGGTCGGATCCAGAGCTGTTCAACACAAAGAGAAACGGGTCAGAACCAGCGCCAGGTGTCACTGATGATGTCACTGATGATGTCAGAGCAAAAGACTCACGTTTCAGCATCTTCACGGCGACGGTGGTCATGCTGTCGTTGCCGAGGCCATACGCCGTCGCCATGACAACCTTCCCAAACGCTCCTGAGCCCAGAACAGCCCCTGAGAGACAGAGAGAAGGGCACATTAACACACAGAGTAAACACCTGACAGACAGAGAGCAGGGCACATTTAACACACAGAGTAAACACCTGAGAGACAGAGAGCAGGGACCTGACAGACAGAGAGCAGGGCACATTAACACACAGAGTAAACACCTGAGAGACAGAGAGCAGGGACCTGACAGACAGAGAGCAGGGCTCATGTACAAACATAGTAAACACCTGACAGGCAGGGCACACTTACCGAGGCGCAGGCGGTCCCGGGGAAACTCCCACTTCCTGTTGTACGGCAGCTGAGCGGGGTCAAAGAAGGTGTAGCTGTTCCCGTCAGAACTTTCTATGATCTTCCAACGCACCTCGTACCGCGGCTTCTGAGAGACAGAACATATGTATACACAGTATTTATACATATATATATATATATATATATATATATATATATATATAATATAAATACTGAGGATCACAATATGTGATATGATTTCATTATGAAGTCACGTACTTGTCTCAACTTGTAGGAAATTACCAATAGGAGCAGCAGGAGGACGGCGGCACAACTCAGACAGCCAATCAGAGCCGGAGAAAATATTACTGCTGCAGCGTCTGAACACAGGTGTTATATCACAATAAACACAGGTGTTGAATCACAATAACAAGATGCAGTTCAGCAACATGAAGGCAGTGTGTGTTTCCATGGAGACACCTACGCAGGTGGAGGGCCTTGCGGGACAAGCCCAGTTTGTTGTAGGCCACACACTCTGCGGTGACATCATCAGCAGGCGTCCCCAGGGTCAGCCTCACTTCCTCTTCCTGTGAGGTCACATTCGCTGCTGACTCCTGATTGGTAGAAATGTCTCCACAACTGCAGAGGAGGGGTGAGGGGGGGGGGGGGGGGGTTATTACAGTAAAGTGTTTCATGTGACTGTAAGGATTAGTGAGCACCTGAACTCACCTTTCCTGCAGCCCGGCACAGGTGGACCAGAGGATTGTGGGTAATGGATATCCGGAACTGCTGCAGGTCAGCGATCCGTTCTCCTGCCTGACGGAGACCCTCGGAGAACCTGAAGAGCCATCAGAGAGGGTTAGAACATGTTGACAGATCATCAAACTGTGAGACAGGAAACTTACGGTAAATCTGGAGGTCGATGTTCTGCGAGCCTTTAAAGAACGAGTTCTCAAAGTGGAACGAATACTGACCGCCGTCCTCTGGGCGAACGCGGCGCAGCAACAAGCTAGCCTCCGACCTGCAATGTGAGCATACCACCTTAAACAATACCACCTTAAACAATACCACCTTAACATAAACACCACCTTAAACAACAATAGGTGGAGGGGAGGCAATACCACCTTAAACAACAATACCACATTAAACAGCAATACCACCTTAACATGAACATACCACCTTAAACAACAATACCACCTTAAACAACGATGCCACCTTAAACAATACCACCTTAAACAACAATACCACCTTAAACAACGATGCCACCTTAAACAATACCACATAAACAACAATACCACCTTAACAACAACATAAACAATACAACCTTAAACAATGCCACCTTAAACAACAATAACAACTTAAATCTGACAATGTTAACGAGCTTACCTGTAGCCGTCCGCACCGTAACTCCCCTTGTACCCCGCGACGTTGTTGTTGATGTTGGTGAGTGTTGTTGTCGTCCAGTGCTGGCTCCTGATTGCAGGATATGCCTCCATCACAAAGGTCAGCATCACATCTCGCCCTTCGTACACCTCCACCGTGCTGCTGCCGCTAGTGTTAGCACTGCTGCTCCCATTCACTTCCATTGTATTGGCGCTAACGTTAGCAGTTAGTTCCCTGTTCACTACTAGTGGACTGCTGCTAATGTTAGCTTCTAGCTCTCTTTGCTCCCTCATTAGCATGCTGCTAACGTTTACAGCTGAGTCCTCATTGAACTCCAAGGGGTTGGTGTTAGCATTAGCTTGCTTCTGCGGCTGCAGGTAGATTCGCAGGTACGGAGCATCTGGCGAAGAAGAAGAGGAAGAGGAGGGATGACGAAGATTACTCAACAATCAGTTTCTATCGCAGCTTCTGCAAAATGATTTCATCTTGTCACTCTCTGGTTCCCACACATCACTCTCTGGTTCCCACTCATCACTCTCTGGTTCCCACACATCACTCTCTGGTTCCCACTCATCACTCTCTGGTTCCCACTCATCACTCTCTGGTTCCCATACATCACTCTCTGGTTCCCACTCATCACTCTCTGGTTCCCACTCATCACTCTCTGGTTCCCATACATCACTCTCTGGTTCCCACACATCACTCTCTGGTTCCCACACATCACTCTCTGGTTCCCACTCATCACTCTCTGGTTCCCACACATTACTTTCTGGTTCCCACACATCACTCTCTGGTTCCCACTCATCACTCTCTGGTTCCCACACATTACTTTCTGGTTCCCACACATCACTCTCTGGTTCCCACTCATCACTCTCTGGTTCCCACACATTACTTTCTGGTTCCCACACATTACTCTCTGGTTCCCACACATCACTCTCTTGTTCCCACTCATCACTCTCTTGTTCCCACTCATCACTCTCTGGTTCCCACACATCACTCTCTGGTTCCCACACATCACTCTCTGGTTCCCACTCATCACTCTCTGGTTCCCATACATCACTCTCTGCTTCCCACACATCACTCTCTGGTTCCCACTCATCACTCTCTGGTTCCCACTCATCACTCTCTGGTTCCCACTCATCACTCTCTGGTTCCCACTCATCACTCTCTGGTTCCCATACATCACTCTCTGGTTCCCACTCATCACTCTCTGGTTCCCATACATCACTCTCTGGTTCCCACACATCACTCTCTGGTTCCCACTCATCACTCTCTGGTTCCCACACATCAGTGTCTGGTTCCCAATCATCACTCTCTGGTTCCCACTCATCACTCTCTAGTTCCCATACATCACTCTCTGGTTCCCATACATCACTCTCTGGTTCCCAATCATCACTTTCTGGTTCCCACACATTACTTTCTGGTTCCCACACATCACTCTCTGGTTCCCACACATCACTCTCTGGTTCCCACTCATCACTCTCTGGTTCCCACACATCACTCTCTGGTTCCCACTCATCACTCTCTGGTTCCCATACATCACTCTCTGGTTCCCACACATCACTCTCTGGTTCCCACTCATCACTCTCTAGTTCCCAAACATCACTCTCTGGTTCCCACACATCACTCTCTGGTTCCCAATCATCACTCTCTGGTTCCCACACATTACTTTCTGGTTCCCATACATCACTCTCTGGTTCCCACACATCACTCTCTGGTTCCCACTCATCACTCGCTGGTTCCCATACATCACGCTCTGGTTCCCATACATCACTCTCTGGTTCCCACACATCACTCTCTGGTTCCCACTCATCGCTCTCTGGTTCCCACACATTACTTTCTGGTTCCCATACATCACTCTCTGGTTCCCACTCATCACTCTCTGGTTCCCACACATTACTTTCTGGTTCCCATACATCACTCTCTGGTTCCCACTCATCACTCTCTGGTTCCCACACATTACTCTCTGGTTCCCACACATCACTCTCTGGTTCCCACTCATCACTCTCTGGTTCCCACTTATCACTCTCTGGTTCCCACACATCACTCTCTGGTTCCCACTTATCACTCTCTAGTTCCCATACATCACTCTCTGGTTCCCACACATCACTCTCTGGTTCCCAATCATCACTTTCTGGTTCCCACACATTACTTTCTGGTTCCCACACATCACTCTCTGGTTCCCACACATCACTCTCTGGTTCCCACTCATCACTCTCTGGTTCCCACACATCACTCTCTGGTTCCCACTCATCACTCTCTGGTTCCCATACATCACTCTCTGGTTCCCACACATCACTCTCTGGTTCCCACTCATCACTCTCTAGTTCCCAAACATCACTCTCTGGTTCCCACACATCACTCTCTGGTTCCCAATCATCACTCTCTGGTTCCCACACATTACTTTCTGGTTCCCATACATCACTCTCTGGTTCCCACACATCACTCTCTGGTTCCCACTCATCACTCGCTGGTTCCCATACATCACGCTCTGGTTCCCATACATCACTCTCTGGTTCCCACACATCACTCTCTGGTTCCCACTCATCGCTCTCTGGTTCCCACACATTACTTTCTGGTTCCCATACATCACTCTCTGGTTCCCACACATCACTCTCTGGTTCCCACTCATCACTCTCTGGTTCCCACACATTACTTTCTGGTTCCCACACATCACTCTCTTGTTCCCACTCATCACTCTCTGGTTCCCACTCATCACTCTCTGGTTCCCATACATCACTCTCTGGTTCCCACTTATCACTCTCTGGTTCCCACACATCACTCTCTGGTTCCCAATCATCACTCTCTGGTTCCCACTTATCACTATCTGGTTCCCACACATCACTCTCTGGTTCCCACTTATCACTCTCTGGTTCCCACTCATCACTCTCTGGTTCCCACACATCAATCTCTGGTTCTGATGTAGTGTTCTGACCCAGTACGGTGAGGAGTGTCTCTGCGGACGCTTTCCCCGCCTTGTTGACAGCGGTGCATATGTAGGTTCCGCTGTGAGATTGACGGACAGGTGACAGCGTCAGGGTGCTGCTGATGAACAGCTGGCGGTCGTAGTGCTGAGTCTTGCTGACGTTCAGATTCTGAAACAGAACCGGAGAACATCAGAACACAGAACCAGGACCCTTTAGGGAACAGGAGAACATCAGAACACACAATCAGGACCTGAGTTAATCAGCTCATGAGTAAAAGCAGAGACTCTGACCTCTGAGTGCGGGGGGGTCCAGGTGAGGGTGAGGAAGTGGGAGGGGTTACTGGTCTTACAAGTGACCTCAAACTCCTCCCCCTTTAGGCGCACACACACCTGCTGACTGACAGACAGGGAGGGGGGGTGAAGCAGACCTGCAGACAGACAGGTAGGTGTTGTTATACAATACACAGCGTAGTTGAATACTCGATTTTGGTTGGTCCATTTGCAAATTACAGAGGTTATTAATACCCTTGGACAGACAGACAGACACACAGATAGACAGACAGACAGACAGACACAGACAGACAGGCAGACAGGCAGACAGACACACACACACACACACACACACACACACACACACACAGACAGACAGACAGACAGTCAGACAGACAGTCAGACAGACAGACAGACAGACAGACAGACAGACAGACAGACAGACAGACACACAGATAGACAGGCAGACAGACATACAGTCAGACAGTCAGACAGTCAGACAGACAGACAGACACACAGATAGACAGGCAGACAGGCAGACAGACAGACACACACACACACACACAGACAGACACACAGACAGACACACACACACACACACACACACACAGGCAGACAGACAGACAGACAGACACACACACACAGACAGACAGACAGACAGACAGACAGACAGACAGACAGACAGACAGACAGACAGGCAGACAGTCAGACACACTGACACACAGACAGACAGAAAGGCAGACAGACAGACAGACAGACAGGCAGACAGACACACAGACAGACACACAGACAGACAGACACACAGACAGACAGACAGACAGACAGGCAGACAGACACACAGACACACAGACAGGCAGACAGACAGACAGACAGACAGACAGGCAGACAGACACACAGACAGACACACAGACAGACAGACACACAGACAGACAGACAGACAGACAGGCAGACAGACACACAGACAGACAGACAGACACACAGACAGACAGACAGACAGGCAGACAGACACACAGACAGGCAGACAGACACACAGACAGACAGACAGACAGACAGGCAGACAGACACACAGACAGACAGACAGACACACAGACCGACAGACACACAGACAGACAGACAGACAGACAGACACACAGACCGACAGACACACAGACAGACAGACAGACAGACAGACAGACAGACAGACAGACAGGTCTTACTTGGATGCACCTCCAGGGTCATAACTCTGGATCTGAACTCCGACCCCCCCTTCCTCCCTGAGCAGGAGTATTTGCCTCTGAACGACCTCTGAACACCCTGGATAACGGCTCCTCTCCGGGGGTCCAGAGTCACATTCATGCCCAGTGGCAAGCCCCGCCCCCTGGAACCTGAGCTTTCCTCTGATTGGAGGGTGAGGTTAGTGAAGGAGGGGTCGGTCAGCATACACCTGAACAGGAAGTCCTCGCCCTCCGGAACGTCAAAGTGTTCTTTACGCAATGTCAGGAAAACACTGGAGGGGTTAGCCGGGTCTGACAGAGGGGCATTATGGGAAATAGACAGATGATTAATGTAGAGAAGTCTACGAGGAAATGTTCCTACTTCTCTCTAAGATGTAGACTACAGCAGGGGTTCCCAACCTTATTTCCCAAGAGCCCCCCCAAATGACTCCTGTTGGAAGTTGCACCCCCCCCCCCCCCCCCCCCATCCCCCACACACACACAAGGGGGGCACAACAGCGGTAAAGTTTATTAAACTGTTTATTAACTGGGATTAAAATGTTTAAAACACATGCTCAAAGTAAACCGGATTTTGCCGATGTGTTTATGTGGATTCAAAAGTCGTAAATAATCTACAAAATGAAGGAGACCGATCTGATCGGAGCAACTGACAAATAATCCAACTGAAACCGGCATGGACAATGACTATGTTTTAAAAATGCGCTTATCCAGAAAAGCCTGGTTTGGACACTTTACGGGCAGAAGAAACATTTCTATTAAAGAAAGAATTATACATTTCTGTCTTTTTATGCCTTTAATATTAACTTAATTAATCAATTATTTTTGTATATTTTATTGTAATGTAGACACAAGGCTTTTAGCGACAATCATGTATTGCGTTCCGCTTATATGTAAAAAAAAAAAAAAAAAAAGAAGTCTAAATATGATATTTGGCCCAGTAGCGTGGCGTGGGGAAAAAATTAGGGGAATCCAAGAATAACTCCTTTCTTTTGGGTCGGGGGGGGGGGGGGGGGGGGTGTGGTGGTCAATGTAATAACGTAACCAGATGAGTGATTACAGCGCCCGGTATCATTTTACACACATTTGTATCAAACAGATGCAGGACTTACACACGCCTGTTATCTGACATACAGGTCCGCTCGCACTCTCCAGCCGAATCTCTAATAAGCATTCATTCACAAACTAAATCAGGAGACCTTTAACGAGCAACTTCCAGGTTAAAGACACCAGTGAATAAATGTGTAGGAAAATGATGAATACACTAGATTTTCAAAGAAATATACAGAAATATACACTACAGTGACATCTGGCGTCGTTTTTGTAAGACATTTTCACTTCCGCATAAAAAAGCCTCGGCACGTGACCTCCCGCGTGTGACGTAACACGGGGGACACAAGGGGGAGAGCGGCCGGTGTAACGTATTAATAAACATGGATCCCAATGCTAGTTTCCACACAGAAGACACAGAAGAAGTTGAACATGAATATTCGAATGCATATGACGGACCACAACCTTATAATGATGAGCCTGCTAGGCGTCCAAGAGACCAGGAGCAGCCAAGGATTAGAAGAAATAACGGCCATGGGAGAGAAATGGAGCTGTGGTGTGAGGAGAACCAGTGGAGAACAGAGCAGCTATCTTGGTGAGTGACCGGCGTTAGCTACAGAATGTTAGCTAACGTCACATCAGAACATTGTGAAGTTAGCTATCATATATCAGGCTATAACTAAAGTAGCATTGATAATATAGTAACGTTACTGGCAGGACTGTTGATACTGATCCATAACAGAAACTAATGCGCAAGTATCAGCCGTATCTCGCGTTACCTAATGCAACTCCACACTACGGTGCTGTGTCCCGGAGGAGAGAGAGATATGGCTGATACTTGACGATCTGGCGGAGAAAGGTTGTGGAGCCTCCGTTGATATGTCGTTGTAAATGGCTTGATGGAAAGCAGGTGTGTAGTCGGGGAGGGTGCACAGCTGATTGCAGCAGGTGAGTGGAGGTTGAGCCGGGAGCCAGGAGTGACAGCCACCACGCACACACAAACAACACAGACAGGGGGAAACAAACAAACACAAAGGAGACGGCTGGAGCAGTACAGCCACCACAGCGTTACCTAATGCAACTCCACACTACGTCTTACGGTGCCGTGTACCGGAGGGGAGAGAGAGAGAGAGAGAGAGCAGCGAAGGGGGGAGAGAGAGAGAGCAGCGAAGGGGAGGGGAGAGAGAGAGAGAGAGCAGCGAAGGGGGGGGGGAGAGAGAAGTAATACGGTTTCCTGATAAAGCTGTGGAGAGTATGTGCTGCAGGGAGGTGGATGCTCAACGCACCCAGGAACCAACGCTAGCTCCGGTCCTTTTTACTGTGGACTCGATGTCCTGACAGGCTGGTATTTGTGCAACCTGCACAAACACAATACTGCACCATGATTACAAATGGTGAAATACAATGTAAAACTACAGAAAAATACCAGCTCCCTAAAACAGAACCGCTCAACTCAACTCAACTACTAACTATACCCGCGGTCAGAGAGGGAGATGTGTCCCCTGCGTGATGTAATATGACTCGTTTGACGTATGACCTTAAAAAAAAGCCGTTTTAAGAGCAGAGCTCAAAATTGCTCCTTTCCCTCTGAATTCCTTATGTCTCTAAAACATATAAAATCCTGCATTCACGTTTTTAATTGTAATTTTCAAGCAAGTTTAAGAATAAATGTAGAAAAAAAAACCTGGAAGATGCTCTTAAACGTTTTGCGTCCGATTCGCTCCTTTTCATAATTGCACTTGCTTCAGTTGCTTGCTACTTTCTAACGGCGGTGAGAGTGGTGCAGTGACGCTATCTATCTTCTATCGATTAGATTTATGATTCGAAAATTATAAAAGTAGGGTAGACATGTGGATATTATCCGACTGAACAAAACGTGCATTTATCTAACAGGTTCGTTTTCCACTGACCTTATTTCGAGCTATTTTCCCAAATCCTGTGGAGAAATCCCGTTGCTATTTTGTCGAGGGAAACCAAGCGCAGCTTACATCCGGGTTTTAGAACGTGTCACTGCACCACTAAATTGATGCGATTTGATTGGATTGTGAGGCAAGGGAAGCCAGCCGCCTCTGGCTTCCCTTGGCATGGCCCTGACCAATCACAGGTTGGCAGGGGCATGACGTGAGCCTCATCTGATTGGTCAATCCCTCCATTTTTTTTCACCAAGGGAAGCAAATTTCGGCTGGCCTCCTCTCGCAACCGAGAGTGCAATCTACTGTTTCACCATAACATCTAGAGGGGCGCTGTTTCACTCTTTGTAAAATACTCAATGAGAATGGGGGAGAGACGGGCCGGCAGCAACACAGAACAAAGAATTTCCGAAACTAAACGAAGTGTTTTTATTTATTTATTAAAATTATAACTACAATCCGAAAAAACAGGGGAAGCCTGGCTTCCGTTGGCCTCCGGGAGAAAACGCCACTGATTTGGCCTCAAATCATCTGAGGCCTGTGGAACCCCCTGCAATCCGCCCCCCAGGTTGGCAACCACTGGAGTAGAGGATGTTTTGCGCTTTCTGAAAAGGGGCGTGTCCTGGGAGTATCTCACCTTTGACGTACAGGTGTATCCAGGTGTGCAGGTGTTCCAGGCTCTGGTTGGTGTACCTGCAGGTGTACGTCCCAGTGTGTCGGGGGGTTGAATTGTTCACCTGTATTGGGTTGGGCACCGGGTCGTTGAACATCCAGGTGAACGATGTGGTCGTCAGGCGGGACGACAGGTTGCCATGGCAGCCGAGGCTGAAGACAGAACCGACCTCCAGAACCAGGTCGGTTCTGTTGGGCAGAACCTGGGAGTTCAGCCGGATCCACGGAGGCCCGGGAGAACCTGAAACAAGCAATCAGTTTAACACTCAGAGTACTGACGCTAACATTAGCCTGTTGCTAACATTAGCCTGGCGCTAAAGAGCTGCTCTCAGTCTGCCATCATCCGGCAGAGCCAGGCTCTACGACACATTATTATATTTTTATGAAGAGTTTTGAGGTTTTTTCAAATGAAGCTTTAAACTCTGTCTTTATGATGCGGACGGACCCTAACATGAGTTTAGTCTTTTATCAATATACTTCATGGTGCTGCACGTACACAGAAACACGACCACTGGTGGATGGGTTCAAATCACTTTATTTAGAAATCACAACAACAAGCTTTACAACAACAAGCTTTACAACAACAAGCTTTACAACAACAAGCTTTAAACAACATATTCTGTGAAGGAGATCAAGACGTTTAGAAACTTTGTTTGATGAAACATGTTTTCATCAGTTCCTCGATTCTTTATCTAAAAATAAAAGTCATCAATGTTGTAGTTTGACTAAAATGTAGGGAGGCTCTCATTGGCTAGTTAGAACAAAAGGAGCCTCTCATTGGCTGGTTAGAACACAGAGATGCTCTCATTGGCTGGTTAGAACACAGAGAGGCTCTCATTGGCTGGTTAGAACAAAAGGAGCCTCTCATTGGCTGGCTAGAACACAGGGAGCATCTCATTGGCTGGTTAGAACACAGGGAGCCTTTCATTGGCTGGTTAGAACACAGGGAGCCTCTCATTGGCTAGTTAGAACAAAGGGAGCCTCTCATTGGCTGGTTAGAACACAGGGAGCCTCTCATTGGCTGGTTACAACAAAGGGAGCCTCTCATTAGCTGGTTAGAACACAGGGAGCCTCTCATTGGCTGGTTAGAACACAGAGAGGCTCTCATTGGCTTGTTAGAACACAGGGAGCCTCTCATTGGCTGGGAGCAGTAATGGGCGGGGCTACAGGTCTCTTGAGGTCGTGCAGCACGGTGCTGATCCTGGACGTCTGCAGCAGCAGAGCCTGATGGTTCTCCACCAGCAGGGACTGGTGCCGGGCCACGTTCTGCAGGTCCAGGATCTGCTGCTCGCCCTGAAACAGAACCGCATCACACCGCTGAGTTCATCTCAACTAGACTCAGATAAAACTACCACTATTGAACTAAAGTAAACCTGAGATTAACTAAATAAACCAAATTTAACATAAGTAGAGTAAACCTGAGATTAACTAAAGTAAACCTGAGATTAACTAAAGTAAACCTGAGATTAACTAAAGTAAACCTGAGATTAACTAAATTAAACTAAAAGTGAGATAATCTAAACTGAACCAAACCTGAGATTAACTAAATAAACCAAATTTAACATAAATAGAGTAAACCTGAGATTAACTAAAGTAAACCTGAGATTAACTAAATAAACAAAATTTAACATAAGTAGAGTAAACCTTAGATTAACTAAAGTAAACCTGAGATTAACTAAAGTAAACTAAAAGTGAGATAATCTAAACTGAACCAAACCTGAGATTAACTAAATAAACCAAATTTAACATAAATAGAGTAAACCTTAGATTAACTAAAGTAAACCTGAGATTAACTAAAGTAAACCTTAGATTAACTAAAGTAAACCTGAGATTAACTAAAGTAAACCTGAGATTAACTAAAGTAAACCTGAGATTAACTAAATTAAACTAAAAGTGAGATAATCTAAACTGAACCAAACCTGAGATTAACTAAATAAACCAAATTTAACATAAATAGAGTAAACCTGAGATTAACTAAAGTAAACCTGAGATTAACTAAATAAACAAAATTTAACATAAGTAGAGTAAACCTTAGATTAACTAAAGTAAACCTGAGATTAACTAAATAAACAAAATTTAACATAAGTAGAGTAAACCTTAGATTAACTAAAGTAAACCTGAGATTAACTAAAGTAAACTAAAAGTGAGATAATCTAAACTGAACCAAACCTGAGATTAACTAAATAAACCAAACTGAACGTAAGTAAAGTAAACTTGAGATTAACTAAACTAAACCAAACGCCATCTAGCTTTTAATCTTGTGACCCACCTGATTTCCCAGCATGCCGAGCAGTTGGACCACCTGGTTCTGGTTCTTGGCAATTTCTTTCTGGACGTCCAGCAGCTGAGTCAGCAGAACCACCACTTCCTGTCTCACTTCCTGTCTCACTTCCTGTCTCACTTCCTGTCCCGGCTGCCGGTCCGATACTGAGGCAGCACCGGGGGCCTTGCCCATCGTCATGGCAACGGCTGGGTGGTCATGGTGATCACCTGCAGTGAAGACGACTGACGTCAAAACCTCAGGGTTTTCAGAATAAAGGTCCTGACATGTCTTCTGAATTTCAGAATAAAGGTCCTGACATGTCTTCTGAATTTCAAAATAAAGGTCCTGACCTGTCTTCTGAATTTCAGAATAAAGGTCCTGACATGTCTTCTGAATTTCAGAATAAGAATTTCAAAATAAAGGTCCTGACATGTCCTCTGAATTTCAGAATAAGAATTTCAGAATAAAGGTCCTGACATGTCTTCTGAATTTCAGAATAAAGGTCCTGACATGTCTTCTGAATTTCAAAATGAAGGTCCTGACATGTCTTCTGAATTTCAAAATGAAGGTCCTGACATGTCTTCTGAATTTCAGAATAAAGGTCCTGACATGTCTTCTGAATTTCAGAATAAAGGTCCTGACATGTCTTCTGAATT